>NC_085140.1:436810984-437110984 GCF_024139115.2 Armigeres subalbatus | reverse complement strand
CTCTTGAAAAAACACTAGGAAAAGCACGTGGTTTCCAAGATGGCCGATTTGTGGCTTTGTTATATAACCACCTTAACAGATTCGTACAGCCATGTAACATTCTTAACAGATTCGTACAACTATTTCAATATTTTATAGGTATTTGTTAACTAGCATCAACAACTTATTCCCCGCGTTTCAGCAAAAACTGTCTCGTCGAACACATGTGGTTACCAACATTTCTAAGAGCTATGCAACAAATTTGAAAAGATTTTCACTGTTTCTCTTTATTTATATTTTTGTACACCTCCAGAAATAACAACAATGATTAGAAAAGGTCTCAAATGTTATGAATTGGATTAGTGGTCTACTTGTGTTAGACAATCCATATTTCAATATGTAAGCAATGCGGACGGTTACACCTGTCTACTCTTTATCACATATTCATGCAAACTAACCAACTACGGTAGCGAGTTCCTTATTCCAATTTTAGCATCGTCCCATTCACGAACAAGCATACACGGCTAACAAGCATCCCTTCGGTCTCTACAAGCCGTTACATCCCACACAAAAACTCTACACCCAAGTAAATTTACATCCTCCTTCTGTTCTTCTCTTTCCGATTCCGGTTTCGCCTCCCCAACAGGGCCGTCAAATTTACATCGAAATTGTTCGGACGGGCGCTATCACGACGGATCAAGGCAACGGTCCTCTATGCAACCGAAACCGGACGCTCGGAACAGTATGCAAAGCAACTGGTGGAACTGCTCGGACATGCATTCAATGCACAGGTGAGTTTGCCGACTGGATCAAACTTTTTCTTCAGGGTGTGCTATCTGGTGCTTTTCCTCCTTTGTTGGGGATAGTTTTCTTAGATAGTTTTTCGGTTAACCTCAAGATAACGGGCTAATGTTTGCGAGAATGCATTTACTGCAGTACTGCACTCTATTGGGAGATATTACCGATGAACTTCTTCAACTAACTTTTGTTGTAAACATTCATATGATGTCGGGCCACGATGGCTTTAATTTTTGTCGTTTTGTCACATTATTAGCATTTAGTTAAAATTTTGTAAATAATACGGAAACTGCAGGATTGTAAATAAGCAGATTAAAGTTAATATGGCATTAAATAGAAACTTTATTATCCAGTTGAAATGCGATGAAGTAAATTTCGAAGTTATTTATTTTGATTTGTTCTTCACCAAAAAGCTTATAATTTTGCAAATCTATTTCGTTTATTCACAACAAGCTGCCCAAGCCACGAAGCGGCAGTAAATTTGCGTACGCTTACTGAAGGTGAACAGAGAAGAGGGCTACGACAGCAATCAACATTTATTACGTAAGGGATTTCTCCGGCGTTTTCAATCGCAAAAATGCCGAGGCCAAATAAAAAATAAGTGCATTGTTGCCGCAAGGCCGAAACTGATCGATTACAACAACACAGGGACCCCGTGGAAGATAGTCCAAAGAAATCATACATCAATCGGATAATTTTTGAACAAAATGAAAAGTGTCCGGTCGTCCATCCCAGGAGTATATCCAAGTGTCAAAATAGGTCTACTACGTGTTGCGTGTTCGTCTTTGCTTCCCTTCCCTTCGTCTTTGCTTGCTGGTCCAAGTTACCATTTCTGCATTCGTACATCATGAAGCTAACACGATAATACTTTCCGAACCCAGCCACCCTCAGCATGGTCTTGCTTTGTAGGCGCGCATCTTACCGCACGGCTAAGAAGGGCCCCGTCCCCGAGCGTCTGTTCTCCATATTAGGAGCGGCTCACAACAGCGTTTGTTTCCCATGGGGCGACTGATCATTGTCCGACTGCCAGCGAGGGCCTCTAAGCAAAATTGTGCACCATGGTCCACCGGAAACTTAGGGGGTTGGTGTCAGGCCCTACAAGCCGGCTTTAAAAATAAACAAGCAAAGAATAATCAGCGAGAAAATACGGACCGAAAAAATCCGTGAAGTCTACAGCGTCGAAAAGGGAGTAGTGATTGGAAACTCGGTTCGTGGAACTGCAAATCTCTCAACTTCATCGAGAGCACACCGCATACTCGCCGATATGCTCAAGGAACTTGAACTCGGCATCGTGACGCTGCAGGAGGTTTGTTTGAAGGGTTCAATTGTCCGAACGTTTAGCTGGGAACAGCTTTCATAGTGATGGACAATATGCAAAGGCGCATGATCGGGTGGTGGCCGATCATTGAGAGAATGTAGCTTATTTGTTTAATGTTTCCGAAACCTGGAATACATGTGCTTAAACGATTTTTTGTGGAAAAAAATTTTAGCCTCAAGTTTGAGGCCAAAATATTGAAGCTTATAGGTCGCGCAAAGCCCCCAAAGGTGATTTTATGACCGTCAAGTTTAGACTTTCATTAAAAATAATCAAAACTAAGGCAATTGTTTTCGGATTTCAGTAAACAATTTGGTAGTTTTTTTTTTCATGAAAATGTTGAATTGGTGATACACGTCCTTAAAAATATTCCTTTGAAAATGACGCAAACTTATCACGGCGTGTTAGGTACAACAATATTATCACACAAAAATGAGCATCGCCAAAATAACAACTAGGTTAAAATATAGCTTCTTAAGTTTCATTTCCGAATACCTTTTTTTACTTTTCCAAATGGAACCTACAATGTAATCAAATACCAAACGCCAGCCACGAGTCACTCTCGAGTTAATCCTTTTATCATCTTCAAACCATTCTTCATGAATCAATGAATGTTATTCGTGATATTTTATTTTAAACCTAATTTCAAAGGCTTAAATACGGAGAAGCATAACGGAGCCGAAATAATTAAATTCAACATTTCACCGGAAAACATTACCGCTTTGAAATTATTAAACCCATTGGTATATTGTAACAGCACTCTCTCCCCAGTGTTGTCCTACACTCAGTGCGAAAAAATCTGCTCTTTGATTTTACGCCATCTAAACGTTTTTATAGTCTTAACTATCGAAAAAAAATCTTGTTCTTGTAAATATATTGTGGGCTTCGGGCCGTGCGATTAGCGACGTCAATCGTTTAGACGCATGTGCTGTGGGTTCGATTCCCGCCCCGGTAAGGAGAAAACTTTTCGTAAAGGGAAAAGTTCTCCACTGTTCCACTGGGCGTTGTGTAAATGTCCTGTCCGTTGTCTCATGCTAGATGTAAAGTGTTCAGTCTGGGCGACCTCTGGTCGAAGACGGTGATCCTATTTTTTTATAAATCTAAATACAACATAGATGCTGAATGGCACTTTTTTGCCATTTCTCATAGGAAGGCGTCATGTGATGCGATTGGTGGAAAATTAAAACGAACGGCTCAAAACGCAAGTTTATCTGTTGAACATGACCATCCAATTAAAAAGGCCGAAGAGTTATATAACTGGGCTAAACAGAGAAGTAATGATTTTTTGACTAAAGTGTCGTTTTGTAATGTTTTACAAGAAGATTATGAACAAGTTGTTTTTTTTGTAGGCTTAGGCGTGTATAAGACCTTACGGAGCAAGACAGACAAAGATGCTTACTAGTACTCAAATATCCCAAGTAACATTTCTGGTTTTACAACGGTCTTGAAAACCTTTATTTGCTCTACAAGACTTTTATAAATACAGTATAAAAGCAAAATCCATTTGTACCAATTTTAGAGAATAGCATTGCAGCTAAACTGTTTTCAAATGACGATACTTCAACCATTTATAATGTTTATCAATACAAAATTATTAAACAGTAAAATAATTTGAGTAATTAAGGGCTGAGTTTCGTTGATATCTTTTTATATTTTAAGAACAAAATAGGCTTAAAGAAATAATTTACAATCATAGGAAAGGATAATTCCTTTGAGCCAGCGGTTCTCAACCTGGGGTACATGTACCCCTGGGGGTACCTTCACTGGCCCCTGAGTCTACCTCGGATGAAAATGCGTATTGGCGGATGTATAACAACACCAATTAAAAAAAATGTGTATTTTTAATTCAAAAACTTTGTATAGTATATATGCAAGGTGATCAGTAAATCAAAACCTATTGAATCCTGCCCACAACAACCAGCACAGTGTGTGGAGGGATGTGGAACAAAAAATCAAAACAAGGATCAAAAGCACAAAACGTCCAGTGACAAAATTCTAGAAACTCGGAACCTTTCTTTCGAGAGCATCGGAAGCCTTCTTTCGAGAGGCTCGGAAGCCTCCTTCCAAGAGGCTCGGAAGCCTCCTCCCAAGAGGCTCGGAAGCCTCCTCCCAAGAGGCTCGGAAGCCTCCTCCCAAGAGGCTCGGAAGCCTCCTCCCAAGAGGCTCGGAAGCCTCCTCCCAAGAGGCTCGGAAGCCTCCTTCCAAGAGGCTCGGAAGCCTCCTTCCAAGAGGCTCGGAAGCCTCCTTCCAAGAGGCTCGGAAGCCTCCTTCCAAGAGGCTCGGAAGCCTCCTTCCAAGAGGCTCGGAAGCCTCCTTCCAAGAGGCTCAGGAAGCCTCCTTCCAAGAGGCCCGGAAGCCTCCTTCCAAGAGGCTCAGGCCTCCTTCCAAGAGGCTCGGAAGCCTCCTTCCAAGAGGCCTCGGAAGCCTCCTTCCAAGAGGCCTGGAAGCCTCCTCCAAGAGGCTCGGAAGCCTCCTTCCAAGAGGCTCAGAGCCTCCTCCAAGAGGCCTGGAAGCCTCCTTCCAAGAGGCCCGGAAGCCTCCTTCCAAGAGGCCTGGAAGCCTCCTTCCAAGAGGCTCGGAAGTCTCCTTCCAAGAGGCTCGGAAGCCTCCTTCCAAGAGGCTCGGAAGCCTCCTTCCCAGAGCCTCAGAACCCTCCTTCCCAGAGGCCCGGAAGCCTGCCTCCAAGAGGCTCAGAAGCCTCCTTCCAACAGGCTCGGAAGCCTCCTCCAAGAGGCTCGGAAGCCTCCTTCCAAGAGGCTTGGAAGCCTCCTTCCAAGAGGCTCGGAAGCTTCCTTCCAAGAGGCTCGGAAGCCTCCTTCCAAGAGGCTCGGAAGCCTCCTTCCAAGAGGCTCGGAAGCCTCCTTCCAAGAGGCTCGGAAGCCTCTTTCCAAGAGGCTCGGAAGCCTCCTTGAGGCTCGGAAGCCTTCTTCCAAGAGGCTCGGAAGCCTCCTTTCAAAAGGCTCGGAAGCCTTCTTCCAAGAGGCTCGGTAGCCTCCTTCCAAGAGGCTCGGTAGCCTCCTTCCAAGAGGCTCGGTAGCCTTCTTCCAATTGGTTCGATAGCCTCCTTTCAAAAGGCTCGAAAGCTTCCTTTCAAGAGGCTCGAAAGCCTCCTTCCAAGAGGCTCGGAAGCCTCCTTTCGGAACCCTCCTTTCGGCGTCAAATAAATGTGTTTTCTTTCTTGGAAACAGTTAATGTTTCAAGATTGAGCCAAAAATGGTTTCTCTTAAAACATTTTTATTTTTAACTTTTTCCACAAACTACTGTCGTTAAAATGTGTGTTTTGAAGCCAAGTTTTTGTGATAAATATAAATATGGGATTTGGAGATATTTCAATTTTTACATTATTTATCGATTTTTTCAGTGCAAAATAATTTTGACCAACGTAATATTATCTCCATAATTCGTTCTCAGAAAATTTTGCCTTTCTCGTACAGCAAAGTTGTACCGAAAGACTATAGAATTACTTCAAAAAACAACTCTTGATAGAAGGCCAGGAGACCCATAGTGTTATATGTGTGTGTATGTATGTGTGTTTGTGTACATATTTTGTGGACACACTTTTTTGGAACTTAGCATTACCCGTTTTACTCGCCACAAGTAGTATTCAATGGGGAATGAGGTCCAATTGTTTGTTATTAAAAATCAGCCGGATCGGACTTTGCATTTCGGAATTATTGAAAAAAAAAAAAAATACGATCTATATTCCCCTAAAGTGCTTTTTTGATCTGTCAAATGAAATCATCGCCGCTAGATGGATTAATGTGGGTTTTTTTGTACAATGAACGGTTTCCGAGATACATTTTTTTTAATTTATTTGCTCGAAAACACATACGACCTTTTTATAAATTACACGAGGATGGATTTTTTCAAATTGGTGGATAATGGTCTATCTCCTACACCGAAAATATGAGACAAGTTTCAATCGAATCAAATAACATCAAGGTTGATTGATGTGTCATTCTGCGTGGAATCCATCCATAGCCTTCTTGATATATATTTCTGTCTCAATCTTGGTTCACTAGTGAAAAATGAAAAAAAAAATCAGTAATACAGTCGACTCTCCACGTCTCGATGTTCTATATCTCGATATCTGTCCATATAACGATGGTTTCCTCGGTCCCTTCAATATCCATACATTTGGGCATTATACATCTCGATAACCTCCCTTTCTCGATATCTTTTCATCTCGATGTGTTCTGATCATTTTGTGTTCTGGATTCACTCTTCTTATGCCGATGTGTCGTTAAAATTTTTAGACTACTAGACCACCTTTGAACAAAAAAAAACACATCAACAACAAGAAACTTGTCGTTTTTCATGGCAACGAGCTTTTTTGGATCTAGTAACCATTTCAATTTTCCATCCATTCCTCGATCTCTCCCTATCTTGATGCTCCCGAACAACCTACAGAGCTTATTTATAATCGTCTATTCCATAATCTAGTTCAACAGAAATATGTTGAGCAGAAGATAATTTAGGGGTGTTGCTTGAATAATATTTTTTAATTTTCTTTTGCAACTGCTCAGATAAAAGAACTCATGAATATATTCACTTCCAAAACCGGCGTATAAATGAACAAAAAAATAAGCTATGCAAATTAAAACAATCTTCGCATAGCTCGGCTTTCCCCACGGAAAGTAACCTGTTGAACCATATCCTGCATAGATTTTGACTCAATTACTCGAAGAAATACATCTTGCTTGTGGCTTCTCCGAATTTGCACAATCCCCCCCGAGAGGAAGCATTACCTATCATTAGGGATTGGGTGAGCGATAAGCGAGCCCTTCGTACGAACGGATGGAGACACGGGGAAAAATAAATGACTTTAATGCCGGATTGGAGTAAAACATAATGCCATTTGAATACCATAGTACTGCTGCCGATAAAGGCAAAAGTTTTTTTTTTTCTATATCATTTCTGTGTTCTTAGCTTAAAACAAGGGAATGGTCTGAAATGCTTCGCATTATTGAATGGAACTGAAATAAGTTTCTTGTCATCTTTTGTTTGTTAGAAATATCCATACTTAATAGGTCTTGATCAATCCTATTTTTTTAAATACTTCTTTGACTTCTCTCACTTGTTCCCGAAAACATGATTGAGTGTTTAAATTTTCCAGCTTAGTGAGTAGTATTTGACCATCTTCCCATGCGTATCAACACGCAGGAAGAAAAATCTCAATCGTTGACAAAGACAAAAAGCGTGCCGTGATAGCTGATAACACAAACAGATTGAACGCAGCACGTGTTGTCCCGAGGGGATGGCTCAATTTTCTGCGCTTGAGAACGAGATGGTGAAACACTTTCCCGAGCGTTGGTACATAATCGTTCTCCGTTTCGTAGACGTGTACCTCTTTCGCAATGATGCGAAAACAAAAAGTTCTTCGTTGGTTCGATCTCAAGCCGCAGCAAATACAGTCCGGACCCTTGTATGAATTCTTAGGGGGTGGTTTTCTATCTTCCCATGAACTATTTCCTCGGTGCGTCTTTTGACTGAAATGTGTCTTCAGATGTTGAAAAAGTTTATCTTCTGGCGAAGGTGAAAGCATGTCATAAAGTCAACGAGGCTTATTGGGAAAGTAGCATCTACGGTAGGAGCTTTCTCTTGATTTCTTTCGAAAGTTTACAAATAACCCAATTCCGTCTGAGTACACATCTATGCTTTACTACTTTGAACCTTCCTTTTCCTACACTGTACGGACTGATTGATTCTCGCATATGCTAATTGAACTGAATTCGTTTCTTTTCGCAGATCTATTGCATGTCAGACTACGACATTTCGTCTATAGAGCACGAGGCGCTTCTGCTTGTGGTGGCATCCACTTTCGGCAACGGAGATCCCCCCGAAAATGGCGAGGTAAGTAAAGACCTTGGAAACTAGCTTTCTACTAACGCACCCATTCCATCATGCTTCCTAACGTCCTCATTCAAAATTATTTAAGTTTTGTTGCAAAACAAAAAATGCGCTTCCCATATCGCAAGTATCTTCACGGCACCATGCGGGCCACAGGAAGAGTAACTTTCATCTAACTCAGGCGAGTGACGTAATACAAAGCTCCCTGTAAGCTCGCCTGATGGTTCGCCGCTACTCAGCATCAGCGTCAGCCGTCCTGCGAGCCATCCAACCAGCGCCGGAAGTGACTATCCAATTTGTGACTGATTTTCTGCTTGTCTTCGCTTGTTCCAAGAATTTCGCCTTCCTCGGGATGGTGCTGCCGTTGTTGGCTGACGATGCGATGCTGGTTGCTACATTAGCCACACACATAATTTAACAAACGATGGTGGTGGTTGACTAATCTTCGCACATACCTTCCTTACCCATGAATCATGTACGGCGGCGACGGCGGACGGCGTTTGTTGGTGTTGCTTAAGCGTGTTGCTTTTCCGAAAATAATCAATCTTCCGGTGAACTTGCGGTCCTCACGCTTAGCACGGATATTCATTAGGTTTTGGTTGCTTCGCGACATGCCATCCACAACGAGAGTAGTTTTTACGAGAAATTATTTAGGATATACTTTTAGTGTAGACGCTCATAGTGCCAATATTTTTTTTAAATTTTCGATTTCAGCTGTTAGATATTTAAGTATATGAAGACAAAGATAAAGCAGAGCAATCTCTGCGTAAAATTGTAAAATCTCGAGACTTATTAGTCACAAACTTCTGCACTTTTCTTTTGTGGTTTCTTTACAGTATAATTAAGTTTTTGTTCAAATTTGCTTTCGGTGAACACTATATAGCTCTACAAGGTCATTTTTTCTGAAAATTCATAAGGAGTTTCGCTCTTGCCATCTAAAGTATCATCAGGTATTCCCGGCAGGTTGTCGCACTCCGGCAAACTCCTCTAAAGCCTCTATCGCCGTGAGCTCAATTTCAACTACATAGCTGCACCTTTAGTTCTCGAATGAGCATGCACGATTACGAAGGAGTTTTTGCAAAATAATTCTTCTAGCTTCGGTTTTTGAGCCTCTGCCAGGAATACCACCCGTAACCCCATATGGGTTTTAGTAGAATCCGTGATAACTTTTGAAGTTTATTATGATTCCAGGGTGTTTGTGTGAACTGGAAATTTGCTAAGATTCTAGAGACCATACGTATAGTAAAAAAATGTGACCATGACTGCTTACATTTTTGCTTTTCTCGTACAACAAAGTTGTACCGAAAGGCTATAGAACAACTCCAAAAAACAACTTTTGATAGAGACCGGAGGCCCATAGTGTTATATACCAATCGACTCAGTTCGACGAATCGAGGTGATGTCTGTATGTGCGACGAACTGCAACAATATTTTACCTATCTCAACCTTTTTGTCTAACCCCTGTATGTACTTATTTTAGCAACCAAATTTGAAAAATAACGTGCCGTGTAACTATCACCGCATCAGTTAAATTTGCTTCATGAATTTTCATGTGATACTGAACGTTCGAATGAGTTTCCGAAGAAGCCTTACCATATCATGAATAATGATATCATCTAATGTTGCTTCTACTGTTGACTGAAGTATGAGGATGCTGTCGCACTCAGCGAGACGAATTTGTTCCATCCAACCACATCATAACTCACTTCGCAGCAAAACAACGAACGCCCCTGCGCGTTGCGGCGTCAAATCTTAAACCATGGCGTGGGAAAATTCCTTCCGTACGCTGAACATATCCCAGAACGGAAACGAATAAATCATATTCACACATGTTGCCCAAGAGTAATTTATTTCGCCGTGTCTCGAGCAGAGTCGATCAAAAAGTATTAAAGCGTAATATTTTGCCTCTTTTTAGATTCAGCTCGTCACAGAACTGGATTCAAACGAAAGTGAAACCAAAAGGATTACCTCCCAGCATATTCCCAATCCCCAATCCCCAATCTAAGATAGGAATCATTGCCATATGTCTGAACGAGTTATGACGCCTCGTGCCCGATATGTAATCAACTGTCGCACCTAGTGACTACATCTGTCACGTATCGCCCCTTTGCCAACAACGACGGATACAGATTCGCCAACTTTGTCTTCTGGGAGGCATCAACAACTTCATCGCAAAGATCGTTCCCATTTCTTCCAGCAGTGGAGCGTTGTTGGTTTCGTTTTTCCTTCGCAAACGGTTATGTTTATTTATGCGGCGGGAATGGGGCTCTGCTATTATCATTCTATTCCCACTGGGTGAAATTTATCCTCCCCGCCTCAGCCAGTTCGTTTGCACTCTCACCGCGATTCAATCCTTCTCCGGTTGAGATATGATGGGGAGGACCGGTGCACGTTTAGCTAATATGGTAAAAAGGATGAGCCATTTTTCTAAATTGTGGCATTTTGATAATAGGATGCTATCACCATCCAGATGTGATACCATTTCTTCTTCTTCAACTTCGTTGTTTGAAATTCTTAACAATCATCTGGGGTCTCTCGATTAAAATTCAAAATTTTAGCCTATAGAATATCAGAAATGCATCCAAAATGGACTGGCTTTTTATCAAGCTATAAAATCATGATCAGTGTGAAAATACATCAAGATAAGTAGAAGGGGTCTTCAGTAGGCTTTATGAGCAAAGGCGTGGAATTGCCAATCCCGATGTGGCTAGTCCGATTCCCGGTCCGGCTTTAAGTGTTTCCGAGTGAGAAACAATCTCGGCTCTCTGGGCATACAAAAATGTTTATTTGCAGAATAAATTCTATTACTCCATTCCTATTATGTTTTATCATTATGAGTTTCTAAAAATGCAGTTTATAAAAAATGAGCAAAACATAATAATTCTCTTATATGTACCGAGAATTGGATGATTTGTGCAGTTGATAAGATTATGATCCCTAGAGGAAACGAAGTTGGATCGTGGCGCAAGTGTGCTGGCCAGACTTAAAAACCGCAATCTGAACTGATAAATAATGACCAGTAATGACGGTATATCAAATTTAAGAATTTAGGAATTTAGTATTCACGATTTCTTTTTGGGATCTAGATTGATATATTTATCTGCTTTATTGATCAGTCCTAGTCAACCCTAGCAGAACAATCCAGACCAACCTGGTTAGCAGCTCAAATGTGACTAAACATGATTGCTCGTTTGTCGCTCGGGAAAGTATGAGGGAGTAGGGTAAATGATGTATTTTGGACAAGCGCAGGACATTCATTA
This sequence comes from Armigeres subalbatus, assembly GCF_024139115.2. Lineage (NCBI taxonomy): Eukaryota > Metazoa > Arthropoda > Insecta > Diptera > Culicidae > Armigeres > Armigeres subalbatus. The sequence goes on along the minus strand of NC_085140.1, from coordinate 437,099,782 downwards.
GAAAATATATCGAGATTGAATAGTATAAAACAATTGAAAACCACTAGGTTCATCCAAATACATAACCTATGATTAGTCTTGTGTCTCCATTGCCCAATTTTTGAGTAAATTACGTTTACTAGGTGTAAACTGTGATATACTGCGAACTGAAATATTTTCTTTTTGGACATCAAATATATAATCTCGACATGGAAAATGCATATATTTTGGACAGAGTCATTTTCTCCTAATTTAAAAATGGCCACCTACAGATCTCAATGGTATGACTTACCTACACGTATCCACATTCATTAAAATGCATTTATTTGCTTAACTGACATAGATTAAACCAGAAATTAACATTGTTTCGCAATCTTATCGATATCATTGAAAACAGCCTGAAAGTTGGCAATTAATGGTTCATCCATGTACTGTACATGGGGTGACCAATAAATGTCTGATACATAAAAACATAACTTCATTTTGGTCACTCCTTTTTCATCCGTCTCAAGTTCATGTTAAGCGATTGGAATATGTTAGTATCTCAATTACAATCAAACCTTGGCCGCAAGACCTCAAGATTGCCGTTTGAACCAATTTAAACGTGTTTCAGGTGCATGTTATGAAGAGTCCTATAACACATGTTCTCCTCTATAGGGGAACTGGGGGTAGGACGCCCACGTTAAGGAAAATGCCATTTTTATCAATGAAAACCACCATTTCAGCCAGTTTTCATCAGCGCATACTAAAGAACAGCATATCTGCGACTGACTACCGATGACAGATATCTAATTGTACATTTTATTGCACCGAAATTTGATTTTTAAAAAGCACCCGAAAAATATTGATTTTGAAACCATGCGGGGTGAGATGCGCCAGTGGATGGGTTAAAACGCGCATGTGTTTATCGTACTGATTTTCATTTCAATTGCCTACATTAAGGCAATTAACCGAATGTTTCAGCTGTTTCGGTCATACGAAATGAGCATGGGCGTACTGCCCCACACCGACCTCAGAAGTTTGAAGGCCCATCAAATCGTTTTAAGACCAATTTTGACGACGATTTCGTGTGGAACATAAAGAACACGAGTAAGCAGCATGGCTCATGGCTCAATTTTCTATTTACCAATGGATAACAGCGATAGAAAGACTAAATTTCACCGAGCTAGAATTGCATCAAAACACGCAAAAATCATTTTTTCGAGTTTTTCATGTGTAACTAGAGAAAAATCATGAAATATATGTATCCAATGGCAATATTTTTCATTGATTCATCGTATAGACTATTTAAAATAATCACAATGGGGATATTTAACCTTATTCAGGGGTGGCGCGTTTTAACCCCTATGGGCGTGTTACCCCCACTTCCCCTACTGGCGTCCAGCAGGCTCTTTGGTAGAAAGCTTTACATTTTAGGTAATTTTAAAGATAAATAATAGGTGATTTGTGAATTCTCATTAGGAGCCGCTAGATTTGAGGTAAAAGTATGCAATGATCATACTTTCGATAAAAATTTTCCTACACATTATCTAAAATTGATCGAAGAAGCTCAGGCTTGTCCAAAATATGTACATGTCCAAAATATATCATTTACCCTAGATAATCGAAAGTAATTATTCAAATACAGATTGAAAGCCGTTTGCTAGGATGCGGACAAGTATGAAGCGACAGAATGTGAAACGGAGGCATAGAGACCATCTAGTGAATCGAATCGTGAATCTTTCCTAACGTCCTGGTTGTGGGCGGCTTGGTTAGTGGTTTGGAAACCACATTGCCAAGACAGGCCTGTCATAGCCCTTGTTTATGGGCTATGATCAATTATAGGGTAACGGTACCAATAGTGGAGGTATTAGTAGATCCACAAACGAAAATATTTTTTAAAAATTGATAATTATGGGAAATTTACAGCTTTAATATCTTAGTCAACAGATAAACTAACAAATTTACTAACAAAAATGAGATTGATGTCATTCAACAACAACAGCTACCAAATAACGCTTGCACTACTAATGGGTACACTGTTCCTTTAGAAGCGGTACAAATTAATTTTGGTTCCCATAGTGTACTATCCATTGATTTTTTATGAGACTCGCCACTATTGGTACAGTTGCACCACTATAGGTGCAAGGGAGTCATTTTTGTTAAGGAAAATCATTGTTTTGAATAGTTTTTCAAGCGAAATCTTGAGATAAGTTGCATTTAACAGGATAATTGAAGCACGACGCATCAATTCAAACCATCGTAAAGTGTATAAATATGATAAATCTCATTAAAACCCTACTACCTCCACTATTGGTGCTACCTCCACTAAGGGTACGGTTACCCTAATCACGATCGCAAAATCTGTGTCAAATTAAGAATTTAGGAACATAGAAATATATAAATTTAGAAATTTCCTAATATGGGAGTTTATTGAGGAATCAAGGATTTTAGGAATCAATAAATTTAGAAATTCAGCAATTTAGCAACATAGGAACATACAAATAACGTGCGACCCTGAATTTAGGAATTTGAGAAATCAAAAACTTAGAAATAAACGATTTTAGAAATTTAGAAATTCCCAATTTAACAATTTATGAAATAAGGGATTCAGAAATTCATGAACTTAGGCATTTGGAAGCTAAGGAATTTGGGAATTGATGGTTTTAGGAATTTGGGAGTCAATGAATTTACGCACTTAGGAATTTGTGAGTTGAGGAATTTGGCAATTTAGAATTTGAAATCGTAGTACACCTTCTATAGTTCTTCCGGAAAGTTTTAATGAAGCTGGATTAGGAATTCAGCCTGAAGGCAGGAATTACTCCTGCAGTTTTTTCTATGAATACCTCCTGGAGTTCCTCCAGAAACTATATCAAAAGATCTTAGAGAATTTCTCCAGAAATTCCTTCTGCAGTTCCTCCCAGAACATCTCGCAATATTTCCTGTTTTTTTCCAGAAACTTCCTCTGGAGTTCTGCCTATAATTCCTTTCTATAAAATCATTCAGGATTTTTTCGGGAATTTCCTCTAGGGTTCTTTCAACAATTCTTCCAAAAGTTCTCCTGGAATTCCCCTGATGAGCCCACAGTGAGTCAACCTGGAGTTCTTCCACAAATGTCTGATGAAATCCCCCCACGATTTTTTTCACCTAGAGATGCTAGGCGCCCTCCTTAGTCTAGCGAATACAAAAATGGTAACTTGGCTTAGAAACCTCGCAGTTAATATTCTGTGGAATTGCTGAATGAACACAGCAGCGAGGCGGCAATGTCCTAGTGGGAGATGTGATGCCAATGAAAAGAAGAGATGGTTGAGAGTTCTTTCAGAAAATCTTCCTGGAACTTCTCCAGTGATTCCTTCCTTGGTTCTATTACATATTTCTCCTCGAGAGCTAGTAGGAAATTTTCCTGAAGCTCTACTAGATATTCATCCTGAAGTTCCACAAACAAATTCTTTTTGATTAATTTGCTCAAGGAGTTTTTTTACATGAATTCTTAATTTCCACAGGAATTTATTCTGAACTCCTCCAGCAATTCATTCTATGTTTCTCCAGGAATTCTTCCAGAGAATTCTCCTGACGTATATTCGGCAATTCTTCTTCGGGATTTCATCCTGGAGTTTATCAAGGAATTCGTCCTGGAGTTCCTCTAGTGATTCTACCTGTGGTTCATCCAAGATATCTTTCGGAGTTCCAACAGAAATCCACCCTTGATTTTCTCCAGAAATTACTCCTTAGATCCTCCAGCTTTTCCTGCTGGAGTTCCTGCAGGGATTTCTCCCGGAGTTCAAAATTATTTCCTGGAGGAATTCAAAATTAATTCCAGGAGGATTTCGAAATTTATTCCTGGAGGAAATCAAAATGAATAGCTGGAGGAATTCAAAACAAATTCCTGGATTCTTGGAGGAATTCAAAATGAATTCCTGGAGAAATTCAAAATGAACTCCTGGATGAATTCAAAATGAATTTCTGGAAGAATTCAAAATGTATTCAAAATTAATTCCTGGAGGAACTTGAAATGAATTCCTGGATGAATTCAAAATGAATCCCTGGATGAATTCAAAATGAATTCAGAATGAATTCGTGGAGGAATTCAGAATGAATTCATGGAGGAATTCAGTGTGATTTCCTCGAGGCTACTGTAACTTGATTGTAATTTCATTCAATATCTTTTTCGTCTTCTTATTGGCATTACATCCCCACACTGGGACATAGCCGCCTCGCAGCTTAGTGTTCATTTAGCACTTCCACAGTTATTAACTGCGAGGTTTCTAAGCCATGTTACCATTTTTGCATTCGTATATCATGAGGCTAGCACGATGATACTTTTATGCCCAGGGAAGTCGAGACAATTTCCAATCCGAAAATTGCCTAGACCGGCACCGGGAAAAAAAACCCAGCCACCCTCAACATGGTCTTGCTTTGTAGCCGTGCATCTTACCGCACGGCTGGAGGGCCCCAATATCTATGGATTTTAATTAAAGATCACCCGAGACGAGCCAGCAACGAGCTGAAAGTCTCGTAAATAAAAAATATTTAAAAAAAAAAACAGATCATTGTAATTTACAAATACTATTAAAAGTATTTTAAAACTGCATTCCTATTTGCAACGTAATGTTCTTCTTCTTATTGACAATTCATCCCCCACTATACCACTGATACTAATTTAGTATCATTTTCCACAATTACAATCATAATAAAAGATTCTAAATACTTTTTTCGTTTGTTGTTCTGTTCTGCAAAAGAATTATCCATAGCGTAGGAGAACTGTTCCGTTTTCCATCTCATCGCAAAACAAAGAAATACAGGGCCAATCTCGTCGCTTCACTTTACTAACATGCGTGCTCACTGATGAAAAAATGCTTTGTTTTTGATAGGATGATCATGGGAACTATGAAATGAAGTGACAAACAGTTCTCGTATATCACGCGGAAATTGTCAATATTCAAACCACCGCCTCCCTTCATCACGATCTTTGCATTGAACATCTAATATCGTCATTCTTCTAGAAACGCATCAGGTTTTGTTTTGGATGGATCCTGGATTGAATTTTTCGGAATTCAAGCTTCCGCATATTCTTTGAAATCCCAAAATAATCCTTAGATTTTCATGGCTAAACTATGAATCGTCCAAACGTTTCTTCTGCTCCATATAATTTTGCACACAAGCAGTGTGGTACGACTTGCATACAATGCTGGATAGTCACAGACTGAAAAAACGTGGAACGGAACTATCCAGCTGGTTCTCAGTGGGCGTTACTTGAAAATGTTATCTGCTTTCAGTAGCCGATTTACGACATCCCTAAGATTGTTCTGTGAAAAAATCAAGAGATTTAACTGAAAAGCAGCTGAGATCTGGATGCTCAAAGTTCACTTGTCATAAGACGAGTTTGTACAATCCCATTGAATTCCACCACTTAATTGTATCTTGACAGATACGTATTTCGACCTCAACAGTAAGGCCGTCTTCAGTGTCTCGTACTTGACTCGACTTAGCCGACAAGTCGAGTCAAGTACGAGGCACTGAAGACGGCCTTACGGCCTGAGGTCGAAATACGTATCTGTCAAGATACAATTAAGTGGTGGAATTTAATCGGATTGTACAAACTCGTCTTATGACAAGTGAAGACATTTCACTAAAAAGCTCAAAATAATTTTCTGCTCAAAGTTGCCGCTCCACGTTTTTTGCGATCTTGGTACTTGTTACTATTGTGTTACATTGTTGTACTATGTTACAAAACTTGGCTCGGTACTTGCAGTGTTGTTATGTGGTTTCAAGTTCAACGGCTAGAAAATATCTTACCGCGCGGCTAAGGGAGGGGACTTACGACTTCCTAAATGCTAAATGCGACTAACGTTTTACACCGCCCATTAAATCATATTCCTTTGTTGTATCAACCTTTATTGATGCTAAACGCCAATTTGATTATGTTATTTATTGGGATTTCGCTCTATACGAGTTTTGAAGGTGTATATAAATTGGTTCTACGGATTAGGAAGGGAATAAACCATTTTTAAAGGGGATAACATCTATGAAGCGCTGGAAAACAGTAAGGATGCAGTTAGAGACTGGTTCAAATAATTAAATGAACTTAATGCTAACATTTAAAAATTTAATACTTAACACTATAAATATGGATAAAATACAGTGAACGGATAAAATGGTCGACAAGTGAAAAGAAAATAACATTACATAAAGCTTGATCCACTTAGAATTTGGCCGCATGAAATTAGACATTTCTTTGCCGAAAAAGTTCATAAAAATGTGGGTCAGGTTTTATTATACAGGGAATTTAATAAACTTTGAAGGAAAAAATATCGAAAAATGATTCATTGGCATTTCGGATGAAATCTCGGGCTTTTCTCTCAATACCACTCGTTTTTTTGCACAGTAGAACGGTCAACTTAATTTGTCATTTTTTCACACCACTTCGGATTGTTTTTCTGCTTGGTTTTCTGATTGTTTGGCACCATTTCTCAAGTTTCCCTATGATAATTGCCTAATATTTTTTGGTGGGACGAAAATTTGGGCATTTTAGTGGGTTGATAGTTTTTTCAATAATGTCATTATAATTCGGTTCATACCATTCCATCACATCCCGTCTGTAATGGCAGCTTGTTAAGTCAGGCCAAAGCAACACCGAACAGTTGTGTGAATGAATGGGTGGCAAAAATCGCTTCTGAAGACACTCCTCCTTGTATATTTGCCCATTTATGGTCGCTCCAGTGATGAAAACTTTAGTTTTCTTTCCACAACTGCAGATGCTTTGACATACCATCAATTTGTGGGCAATCTTGCCTGCATATACATATTTGAATTTTCCTGGGACATAACCCTTTCGTTTGGCAAGGTAAAACTTGTGTCCCGGGAATTGAAAGTCAATTTTAATATTAATTTCATTGCTCATCAAAATACATTAATTGTAATTCTTCAGAACTTGCTCGACCAGCATTCTTGCGCGATGTTTGGCAACAAGGTTCTGTTTCAGGGTCCTGTTGGGACGCTTAATGACATCATACGACTTGAAACCTTCACGCCAACAGATTATTTGAGCTGTGCTGTACGGCGCAGTGAACTTTTTCGCTAAATCATGCAAGGAAATCCCAAAATGGTTCCTAACTGCTCTGCAGACATTCACTTATTGTTTCTGGTCGTATGTTCCACTCCTACGTTTTCTGCTACGCGATCCAGCAATAGTGTTTCCCGATAACGTTTGGCAGTTTTTACAGTCAATTTCGTTAATTTTAGATACTTTGAAATCATTCCTCCTGACAATTTTGGATTTCCAACGTGAGTGTGCAAAATTTGTTCCCATCTCTCGCGTTCCATTTTCGATAACTTTTGAACGCGAGCATCAATACTGATGAAACTTTCACCATAAATTAAACAAACCTTCCGCAACGATGTGATGTATTTAACTTCTCGGTACGGCCACCAGAGGCGCCGCAGTAATTGGAAAGAAACGGCCAAATACTAAGTGGATCGAGCTTTAATGCGCAAGACGGAAAAAATGTTCCAGCTCCAGAATATATACAGTGGACATTCGCTAATTGGGGTTTTTCTAGTTGGGGGTTCGCTAATTGGGGCGAAACCCAATTAAAAAGCAGCTAAACGTCAGAATGTGATGTCAAAAACGCGTTGACGTTTTGTTTCCGTGTTTGGCGGGATCGATATTTTCTGGCGCATAAAATTTTCCTTTGTTCAATACAAAAAGTAAACAACATTGACGCTTGTCAAAGCGCCCCAATTAGCGAACGGCATTCGCTAGTTGGAGTGAGGTCGTGCCCCAATTAGCGAACGATCACTGTAGTACGTAGTGATCGAGGAGTCTTTTGGTATCGGCTCCTGATGCCATAGAGTGCGCTGCTGTCCAGAGATGTTGGAACTAACTATCTTACCTGTTTTTCTCTCTGGTCGTAGAAGATTTTGAATGGATTTTTTTCGAGATCGTTTGTATTTCTACGGCAGTAAATTAAACATTGGAGAATCATCGGATAATCATCGAAAGAATGGTCTGAAAGCTGGTGATCAGCTTTTGAACTTAGAATTATTGCATGGCAGCACTAACGAACTTGCTGCAACAACAAAACTCGTGTTGTGAGAACTTATTCCGGAGATTGGCCTCGGAATGCCCTTAAAGCCATTTGAGTTAGATTTACTTATACATATATACTGCCCCTATTCGCATAAGCGTCCCATGTCAGTTTTCTTCAACTTGAGAAATATGCCGTTGAATTTTTCAAACCCGTTTTACATGGAGAAATTAAAAAAAATCTAATAAATCGATAAAACCAGCAATCTTTCTGAAAATATGGCATAATATTCTTTATCTGTATACATTGCTATGGAACTATTGAATGGACCAAAATTACATTGATGTTTTGTGCGAGAGTGTATCAAAATCTGGAATGTGACTGTTATGCGAATAAATAGCAAGATGGGACAACACAAGTGGGTTTTAATTTTCAAATTTCTAAAACAAAGCCTATTATTTTATCAGTTTTTTTGAAGATGAGTTCATTTCAAGTTTATTTCTGAAAGAAAATCAAAATCGTCAAAAATCGACATGGGACTCTTATGCGAATCGCGGCAGTATATGCCCCCATCTTTAAGGAAGCAAATGAGAGCGGCGATGATCGGATAGTGAGTCTATGCTGTTAGGTATGCTCCACAGAGTTGCGAACAACACAGATATCGCAGATAGTATGGAAACTGCTCGAGAGTCGCGTGTGTCGCGATCAACGCCGGGAAATAATCTGCAGCTCTTTGATATTGAGAACCTCTATCCATACCGATGTGGTCCTTCTAATTTTCCGGAGGTTACTGGACGTGATAGTTACCCAGGAAATTTTCCAGCGGGATGGATGTCATGAGACGTTGGCCCTGATGCCCACCTGCTGACGTATCCTCATACGCTTTTGCTGGCTCATAGTAAAATTAGTCGAATTAAGGGCGGCACTACCAGCGAATCGTGCCTTAGTCCGCAAAGTAGCGGACGTATCACCAACGAAAACCAGCAGAATGCCGTCTGCATATACATACAAAGATATATGTACATGCTGGCGGGGGAACAAAACACTTCAATATTTCTCTTTACTTAGTTTATTATATGTTCCATGCTGCATAACATGTTCTTAAATTCTCCACTATTGTGAATTTTGGTAGCGGAGTCCAGTTCTTCATAGCATTAGGTTAATGAAAAAAGGCAATAAAGATACGATTCTTCCAGAGTGTAGGGTATATGTGCCTCCTGAACTGACTTCTGAAATCCGGTACTGACTATACTTAATGCTTGGTTACCCGTAGCATGTATCGAATTGACAGCATTTCAGATTGAACGCATGGAAGTATTTTTGTATTTAATAACAAAAATAATAGCAAAATACAAAAAGTTACAGTTTTGATGTATCTTTCAATGTTTGTTTGCTTAACATTCTGGAGCGACTCTAGCATACTCTCCGCAAAAGTTGCACTGGAACACTCAGTTGGGCAACAAAATAACTTTTATCAGCCGTTAATATGATATAAAACTGCCTCCATCTTCAAAAATGTAACGTTTTTCAAAAATATGTTTCACTGGTCAAAATGCCCCGGTGTAGGCAGGACAATATGCCCTTACCAACTGAACACTAGCGCACATTGGAACAACTCAGAAAAAAGACGGTCAAAACCTCATTGTGGCTTTTAATACAGATTTAGATCCATGATTTGTACATAGAATGTGTTAAAAAAGCTGCTCGACAAAATCTAGACCGTGAAATCCACTATTATGGTTCAATGCGCCACCCGAGCAAAAAAAATTTTTTTTCCACAATTTTTTTTTGTTCGGGTTTTTAACAATGTTTTAGAATATTGTGTTTTGAGAAATTTTACTGAAGATACTGTATGTTTTTCTTTTAATTTTAAGTGTTGAATCGTTGTTTTTCGATATTGCAGTCTTAAATTAATATAAAAATCGATTTTCAATATTTCGAAACTAAATACAACGTTTTGACCCGTTTTGTATCACAAAACATTGAATAGCACTGACATACGCTAATCTGAAGATATTATGGCCTTTTGTATTGACATTTCTATCAAATGGAACACATTTATCGGAAAAATAGGTCAATTTCATGAAAAAATGTCACCCTTATTGGCACATTTTGGCAGCTAGATTTACGTTATTCAGAAAGCTTATTTTATATAGAAGAAGCCAGTGGCTAAAGCTCAGTTGGGTCTGATGAGGCTCATTGATTTTTGTTCCAATTCTTAAAGCGCTATTTTCGAAAAAAAAAAAGATTTTGTTTCACCTGTATCCAGTTTGTACTAAAAATAGTACTAAAAAATGCTATAGCTCCCGCTCACAAATAGCATTCTCCTCCCCCGAAGATCTGGAAGATAGAAATATGCGCTCAAACATGATAAGTAAAATATAAGCATACTGATTTTTTTGTTTCAATTTAATTTGTCTTTAATTGATTATTAAGCAGTTATTTCCGCATTATCGATTAACGGTAAGGTGCAAGTATCTTAACCAATAAGGTATTATACGGGTACAGTACCGATTTTTGGCCATATCTCCATATTCGAGCATTTATTAAAAATATTTTAGAAGTTTTGGCGATGTTTAGCTCTCATAAAGATACACTTATTATTTAGCCAAATTTACTTCTAAAACCAATCGATTTTGTTTAAAAACAATGTTTTTCAAAAGTTGGCTAGATTTGGCACTGAATTATAAGCAAAGGGTACGCTCACCCTACTTAAAGAAATAATAAATAGATCCACAATAAGGCCGATGAAATGAGTATATGATGAGAAAGAGAAATATTTATCGAACACTACACTATAAAAATTGGAACAAAATCAGTGAGTCTCATCAGACCCAACTGAGCTTCAGCCATTGGCTTCTTTTATACAAAATCAGCTTTTAGAATAACGGAAATCTAGCTGCCAAAATGTGCCTATAAGGCTGATATTTAATCAAGAAAATAGCCTATTTTTTCAATAAAACCGTTCTATTTGACTGAAATTCCAATCAGAAAGACTATATTATCTGAAAACGATCGTATATTAGTGCCATTTTTTATTTTGTGATATAAAACGTGTTGATATGTTGTATATTTACTTTAAAAATACTGAAAATCGATTTTTATATGAGTTTTGGACTGCAGTATCGAAAAACAACGATTCAACCTATAAAATTAGGAAGAAAACCTATAGTATCTTTAGCAAAATTTCTCAAAACACAATATTCTAAAACATCGTCAAAAACCCGAACAAAAAAAATTCTAGGGAAAATTTTTTTTTTGTTCGGGTGTCGCATTAAAACATAATAGTGGATTTCACGCTCTAGATTTTGTCGGGCAGCTTTTTGAACACATTCCATGAAAAAATCATGGATCTAAATCTGTATTAAACACCACAATGCGGTTTTGACCGTCTTTTTTCTGAGTTGTTCCAATGTGTAGCGCAGCGAGCTTGCAACAATTGCTTCCAAATTATATGGAAATTATTGAAATGCAATTCAAACCTGCTTAAATGGAATTATGTTGGTTTTTTAATGTCAAGCACATAAGGATTTGTAACCTTTTTATTATGGGATTGATAAAATACTAATGAAGGGCTATGAAACGTATCTGGTTAAGGCTATTGCCCAGGCACTTTTTGAAATCCATTTTTTCAAGACTTCTCAAAAAAGCTTTATTACGTGTTATCTGTAACTCACCGGTAATGCATTTACGACTTCCTGGACTACCAAATAACACAAAGTCTGCATAAATTGCGTTGAAAACTAAAAAGTTATCAAGGAGTTGGCTTAGGGGGGCATATTATACCGTCTTACCCTGTAGGAACGTACTCGGGAAAATGTGGCTTATATAAACAATTGTTTATAGCCAACCGACATTATGTTGATTCTAAAAACAAGTTTTTTGTCATTTGGGAAAACGGTGCGCGACAAAGTCTAACACCGATCCGACAGGCAGCAGTCGCTGCTCACACATAACGGATTAATTTGCTCGGATTCTGGTGGTGGGACTGTTCATCCTTGCGTTGAGCAGAATGGTCAGTACCCCGTTCCAAATGTAAACTCTGTGCAACGTGAAGATAACTGAGGAACATTCCAAATGAAAAACAAGAAAAAATGTATCCATATTCATATTCAAGTCTCAAAGCAAGAGGGTAAACCGTCTCCACCGTTTTCCCCTGGGGGGGCCGGGAAATTCATTCCGTGACCGGACAGCTTAATGTCTCTTAATCAATTTAGTTTTAATTTGTGTGAATTTTCAAACGGATGCCTTTCTAGTTGGCATTCTCGCCAGCACTAGCCAGAGAAACACAGGTGAAGCAGAAGGATTTTGATCCAGCCAGTTCATTTGTAAGCGTTAATCAACTTGATTGCGTGGCAATTTGTCGAGAATTATAGCCCGGTTCCGCTGAGAATTTCTGCGGCTGTTCAGCTAAATTAGTGTCGGGGCTAATTGCTACCGGTGGCGAAAGTGTTTAATTGTGGGTTAGGAGTGAGATGAATGATAGTAAACATTGGTTTTATAATCACAGTAGAAATAGGATGTCTTATTTTTCTTATGAATTAGTTTTATGGTCTTAGATGAATTACAGTCAACAAGCCGTGCAGATTCAAACGCAAAACTCATTAAACTGTTATGTTTGTTTCTTCTCATTTCATTTTACTAATAAGCAGTCAAATTGTAAAAACAAATCCCCAACACGAGCAACATTGCATTCGGTGGCAGTATAACAAATGTCATAACCAACGAGCTCATACCATACTAACCGCAATGTGGCAGGTTAAACCCGTCGCAATTCCATTTCTATAAATTGATATTAATTTTCCTTACGTTTTTCCCCGTCTTCGTTCCACAGGGATTTAAGAAACACTTGATTGAGTTACAGAAGAAAATGGTCGGTATTTATTATTTCTGCTTTTGTTCCTATTCATCCCAAGCCCGGACCCGTTTTTCCTCCGATCCCATCCATTTCCCATTGATAATGCATTATCCCTCATTGTGCTCTCCCGAGCAGAACCACTTCAAACAGAAATATCGTTATCGGGATTCCGATTCCGATTCCGTCAGCTACCTATTGAATCATTATTATTGGGTTTCCCCGCAGCTCTTCGCCCAGGACTTGTACGCGATGAAACTGCACGAAGGTGGCCACAGTCAGGTGCACAGCGAGCTCAGCATTGCGGCCTCGTCGAAGTCGTTCATCAAAGCCAACTCCCGCAGCGACATGGGTAAGCTCGGACAGAACAATCGGAAAATTGACCGCCTGGACTCGCTGCGGGGTTCCACGACGGACACCCTGTCGGAGGAAACGTTCGGACCGCTGTCCAATGTGCGGTTTGCGGTGTTCGCTCTGGGGTCGTCCGCTTATCCGAACTTTTGCGCGTATGGGAAGTACATCGATAACATTCTCGGCGAGCTGGGGGGCGAACGGCTGATGAAGATGGCCACCGGAGACGAAATTTGCGGACAGGAGCAAGCGTTCAGGAAGTGGGCACCGGAAGTGTTTAAGGTAAGATGAATATTTCAAGGATAAATTTGGAACATACCCCATTCGATTGTGGCAATACGTTTGGAACATTTATATTGCCAAAATCGAATGGATTTTGTTATCTCATGATACTTTACATGTCTTCAATTATTTTGACACTAGCCTAGACACTAGTTTTTTAAACGATTTTTACGTCGGCTTTGCGGTCCCTTTTTATGCTTTATTAACGTGATTTTTACGTTTTTATTAACGTGATTTTTAACCAGTTTTTTACGGGGATTTTGAAATCAATTTTTCATTTTACGGAATTCTAAGAGAAAATTTATTCTGACCCATTATAATCGTTTTGAAAAATAGCTTGAAATTGCAAAATATTTTCACAATTTTTAAATTTTTATCATTTTTGTTATTCTTTCTTCAAATTAAATCACAGTTCCACAAACAAAATATTACTAATATTAACTGCTAAACGAATTTAGGAAAATTATCATTTTGAATCTCACGTTTTGCTTTCATGAATTCACTTTTGTACACTTTCTCACTTTCAACAATTCAAATCAGATCGTTCCGCATAGCATAGCATAGAAGAAAAATCAGATTAACTTCGGAACGCAATAACCAATCGTAGTATATTTCAATTCTTTGTCAAATGCAAATTGTTGTCAACTCCAAAGTGGCCCGCAAAATTCAAACGTACAAATACATACACATATGTGCATCCAACCAGCGTTTGTCCGATTTTTCAACAATTCTGTATCCAGCTTTCCATGCTAGCCATAATGGCGGTTGCAATAAACAATTGTGACAGTAACTGCTTCCGACGCTGAACTGTTCACAACGCTGATCGTTGCCGTATTGGCCGAAGGATGATATTCGAAAAAAAAATGCACGGGGAAGCATACGGAAATTTTTATTTAAACTCTTCTCAAAAATTCTAGGAGCAATTTAATTGAAAACGGTTAGCAGTACGGGGTTGGACTTTTCTTATATTGTACAATCATTTCGATTTTAAATTTCATTTTGTGATATAGCACTTTATACATAGTGTAAGAATAAAATTGCTCCTAGAATTTTAAAGAGGAGTTTAAAAACAAATTAACCAACCTTAATTCGCCAATTTTCAACAATGTGAAATCGATCAACAATGTTGATATCTGGAAGAAATGTAGTGAGAGCTGCATCTCAGATATTTGTTTTTCTCACATTCAGGACATTTAACTATTTATATATTTAGAATAGAAGGCAAAACCAAAAGAAGTCTTGATAGATCTTAAAGTACACTTAAATTTCTTGAATGTGATCAGTATGTATTTTCTTACTGTAGAAATACATTTTCAGGAACCTAAGTTCCTTATTCTTTGGTCTTCAGGATATCGAGAATGGCCTTGAACACGGTAGTAAATAATGGAAGAGGCCAAGGCTTTATGTAACTGCAATTAATTAATTAATACCTATGGTATGGAATTGATCGATGGTGATCGGGGTGATTAACAAGAAAGGACAGTCCAAGCATCACACATTCATTCTCAAAAACATTTCTTCAGAAAACCAAGTGAAAAAATACGTAAAAAGAAATTCTGTTGATCTATATGCTGGTTTCATTGCTAGTACATAAGATTCGTATAGCTTCTGACAAAGAAAATTGATTTCGAGTTGCAACAGGAACATGTAGGGGAACGGTTCGACACTTCACCTAATAACTCCCATGTTCATCCCAACAAAAACAAAGCAATGAAATGGAATTTTAATTGTTTCTTATTTTTGTAATGTTTTCAGCAGTGAGCACGCATGCTAGCAAAACGAAACGACGAGATTGGTGTTGTATTTCTTCGTTTTGCGATGGGATGAATATAGTGAGATGGAAAATGTAACAGTTCCCCTTTTATCTGTTCCATCGATAGGTTTTGGAATGGATGTTCAAAGTATTTACACTAACCTATGATACAATATGGACATCATTCATTCAAGTCGTGGGATCGCATGAAATATTTTAAACATATCAGCCACACTTAAACACACATTCCCGTGAACGCTTTGATAAGAAATCCTTCATCAATAATTGTTTAAAAATGTTAAAGCACTGAATACATGTAGAAATCTTTTTAAAGCAACACATCCTTCTAAAATATATCATTCTCCTATGCTCGAATTGCTTAGCCTATTTCACAGAGATTAACATATGCAGCTAGTATCCGTGTTGTTGACATCAGAAATACTCGGTTTCGAATGCTGAAACCGAGGAAAATGACACAAGATTTTCCCAGTCAAAAAGTTCCGCAAAAAGGAGATATATCCTTCATGCTTCTTCGCTGTTAAAAATGATCGATATTTTTGGGAAAATATGGATTTTTCAGGATTGGCCAAATTAGGCACTAAGGTGACCAAAACCGGTACACTTACACTAATGGTACCGGTGTCAGAAATTGAAATATTGCTTCGACCTAAAACATTAATATCGTAACTTATTTGTGATATTTAGAATAATGCAAATTTGTTACAAATTGAATTTGATCCTTGATTTTCTCCAGTTTTTTTCGAGGCTAAACTCATTAAAATGAACAAACAATGTGAAAACGGTTGCCGAGATACGACCAGCGTCGGAAACAGTTACTGTCAAATTTATTTATAGCAGCCGCCATTATGGCTGGCGTCCCGAGCAGGAGCGATGACCTCGATAACAGAAATTAATATGAACTAGGCTTGCATGAGAGGTAAAATAAGGTGCCTCGGGGCAAGTGGGACCTAAAAAAAGCTAGTTCAGCTAAACTGTTGTCGCAACTTAGAAAACAGGATATTTCAAAACATTAACGTTGCACAAGTGTACAAGTGTTGGAAGCCATTTATTCAATTACAAAAAATATTGGTAGTAATAGAAATAAATTTACCTGTAGGACCCACTTACCCCTTCAAACGGGGCAAGTGTTTTAGGTGGAAAGCAAATCGCGTGAATTTTCTCTGTTTGGAATACAAATTATAACATAAATCAATACTCCAAAAGAAATGTTTGTATTCAGGCTTTGTGCAGTGTTGAAAATTCGTAATAGAATGAAATTGTTTATGTATGTGTTAAATACTTAGTTATCTGAAAATCTGTAAATCTGATGCGAAGTTTGAAAATAACAAAACACAAGAGAAAACATGTTGGTCTATTGTACAATAAATACATTATTTGCACTGTAAATTGCATTTAACCATCTTAAGGGAGATAACTAACAGAGTGTAAATACACATTTGGTAATCACCTGTACAATACTTTTTAACAACGAGACCAATAATATAAAACTGCATCTGATTCAGACCCAAATGATATATGAATGTCGAAGTTAATAACTAGACAACAATCTAAAAACAGTTAAAATGGCTTAATGGGAAATGTTCTTCAGATATGTCCCATTTGCCTATGTGTGTTAAAACTCAAGGGCAAGAATAAATAGCATATTTTGGCATTAATTAATACTTTTAAATCGTTTTCAATGTCACACAATTATTTAATTGCTCAAACTATTAACTTTCCACATCAATGATAAATTTAGAAACGACCATTTTGTTGGAAATCCATTGAATCAATTGATGAATTCGTTGATAGTTCTGCTTCATCTTTCTAGAACATTATTACCACTAAAAACGATTCATCGGCAGACATAGCACCGACTTTCCCCGTGTTTTCACTTGCCGCAGGGTACCTTACCAAAAATTAATATGCAAAATACATAAGGCATAATATGCTAAGATATGTCAATACCAAACGAATAATAATTTGTGGTGCGTTTGGTATTGTAATACATAACAGAGTATCTTATGCTTGAAGTCTTGTGCATACTAATTTTTGGTATTATTCCCACTGGCGGCGCGAGCAATTGTTATTTGGTGGGGCACCGCTTGGCGCAAGAATAATAGCCATTGAAAACAATGGTGTGATTACAACGTGTGGTGCACTACCCCTGTCTTCGCCAGTAACTATTCCTTTGGTTATTTACCTTTTATGCAAAGCTAGTTCATAACAGAGTATGGTATCAATAACAGAAAGATGTTGGGGCAGTAGGGGCAATATGAACATGCGGGGCAATATGAGCCACCCTCATTTTGAGCTTATTGACAAGTTTTATCATGTGAAATTTATATAATCTTTAAAAGAATGATGCCTCATCGTAAAAACCGCATTAAAATTCAATTCGAACATGAAAATACACTTGAAAATGTAAATTTCCTCTGCATAGGCAAAATTATTATAAGATTTGAAGTTTATAAATTAGGTTCTTACACAAAACTGATTAAAATACAGGTCTAACATGCATCACAATCAAAAGATCTATTATAATTAAATATTGTGCACACATGTTTGTACTGATACAAATCTGAATTTATCATAAAACTTTTTTTTTTCAAAACCATGTCTCTATGGTAGAGGTGTGCGCCGGTCCGAAAATCAGCGGCGGCGGCGTTTGTCAGAATTTTGGTCGGCGGCGGCGGCGTTTTCGGCGTCACGCCGAAAGCCATTTTAACCGGCGGCGGCGTGAATCGGCGTGGTGATTTTTCATATAATGTTCTCGATTTTTTTTTTTTTCATTTTTTCGGGATATTTTCAAGAAATCAACGGGAGCATCTTTTCCAGAAATTTTTTTTTTCCTGAATTTTTTCCAAAATATTCATTATTGGAAATCAATTTCTTATTTTCCACAGAAACTACTTTGCAGTTCTTTGTAATTCCCAAGGAACATTGTTTGGAAAAAAATTTGCACAGTTTTCATGAAAATTTGTCCAAAATTTTGTACAAGAAATTGTTTGGAAAATTCTCAGAAAGTTTCTGTTGAGTACTCCAGAATACTCAACAAAATATTTTGTCAAACTCACACTGAACATTTTTTGGAATATCTGCGGGAGACTCTGAGAAGTTTTCCGCGGAAATCCAGAAATTTTCCGCGGGAGATTTTTCAAAATGAGGAAAAAAAATTATTTTAGTGGAAATTGTTAGGAGTTTCCATAGGGAATTCATTCTAAATGGCGCGGGATTTTTTTAAATTGCCATAGAAAATTAAGAAAATTAAAATAATTAAGGATTTCAATTTCTAGGAAGATCTTTTGAAAAAATTTCTGGATTATTTTTCAAAGAAGTTTTGTTATGGTTTTCCAAAGGAATCAAGGCGTGTCCTAGGAATTATTAGCGTAATTTTCAAAATTATTTCTGGGGGAATTTCCAAAATGAGCCCCCGAATGAATTCCTGGAGGAACTTCTAAAGATAATTCAGGAGGAATTTCCGAATGGATTCTTCAAGGATTTCTCGCTGTAGAACATGAAGGGATTTTCAAAAAAATCTAAAGGAAATTGTGAAGGATTTTTGCTAATGAAATTTTCGACGGAATTCTAAATAGATTTTCCAAAGGAATTCCTAGAAGAATTTTCAAAGGAATTTCTAAAGTTATTCTCGAACGAATTTTAAAAAAATCAAATAATTCCTCAGAAGGATTTCAAAATGAATTTATATATAGATTCCCGAAAGAATTTCGAAATCAATTACTATGGGAATTTTAAACGAATTTCCGAAGGTTCAAAGGAATTTGTAGAAGAAATGCTAAAAGAAACTCTCTAGAAATGACCTAAAAATTTCCGGAGAAGTTACTGGAGGAATTTTCTAAACAAATACCGGAAATAATCTCCTTTAGGCAGGCCTTGGAAAATTCGTTCAAAAACGAACGAATGCTTCATGTTTAGCCCACAGTGAGGTTTTAATTTCGGTGCACTGATTGATGTTCGCTCGATGACGTGCTACTTGCTGGAACAAAGGAAGATGCAAATACAAAGCATGCGATTTATGAATTGAAAGTGTGGAGTTTTGAACGTGGCTTATTCACAATCCGGGAAGTGCCAAGGAGAGAGCTTGCATTACATACCTCTCTTTTAAACATTCATTCCAACAGAAATGCGAAACTTAGTATAAGTAAGCCAAGAGAGTTAAATTCTCTGCACTAGCGGGTGTTTGTTTTCACTCTACAATCTTCCTGAGAAATTCGCCAAAAATCTTAGAATTTCTTGTGTAAATTCCATAAAAATTTCCATTAAAAGTTTCGAATAATTACTTGTGAAAATTTCAAAGTTTTTCTACAGAAATTCCACCAATTCCATCCAATTTATACAGAAATTATACCGAAAAAGAAATTATCAATGGAATTTTTGGAGGAATTCCTAGATTATTTACCGAATAGATCCTGAAAGAATTCCGGTGGAAACTTCCGGTGGAAAGTTTTCCACTGGGAGATCCTCCAGGAGTTTATCCGAATTCTTCCAGGAGTTCCACCTGCAGCTCCTCCAAGAATTGCTCCAAGATTTCCTCCGAGAATTATTAAAGTTCTATCGGCGGTTCCTAGGGGGTTCCTTTAAATTTCTCCAGAGTTTCCTCAGGGAATTCATTCTGGTTTTCTTTCTGGTATTCATTTAGGCTTCTTCAAGAATTTATATAGAAATTCCTCCAGAAGCTCCTCCGAAAATTTCTCTTGAAGGAGGAATTCTTCGGGAGGTCCTCTGATGATGATGATAATCCAGCTACATACCCCTACAAAGGTTAACCAGACGAGATTTATCTATAAGATAATTCATCTTCCAAGATTTTTTTCGTGAATTCTTCTGGTAGTTCCAATGGCAGTTCCTTCGGGGGTTCCTCTGAAAATTCTACCGGGAGTTTCTTGACAAATTCCTCCGGGAATTACTTCGAGAATTCGTCCGAGAGTTTCTCCGGGATTTCCTTCGGCAATTCATCCGGGAGTTTCTCCGGGTGTTCCTCTGAAAATTCCTCCGGGAGCTCCACCAGTAGCTCTTCCAAGAAATCTTTCAGGCTTTTTGCAGAGAATAATTTAGGCTTTCTTAAAAAAAATTAGCTGGAAATTCCTCCGATAGTTTCTTCTAGGAGTTCCTCCTGAAATTCCTCCAAGAGTTCTTACGGGAGTTCCTCCGGCAGTTCCTTCGGGAATTCCTCCGGGAGATCCACCGGCAGTTTCTACGATAATTCTCCCGGGAGTTTCACCGGGAATTCCTCCGGGTGTTACTCTGAGGAGGAACTATCAGAGTAATTGATAAGAAAATTATTTTGAGCTTTTTAGTGGAATGTCTTCACTTGTCATAAGACGAGTTAATACAATCCCATTGAATTCCACCACTTAATTGTATCTTGACAGATACGTATTTCGACCTCAACAGTAAGGCCGTCTTCAGTCGAGTCAAGTACAAGACACTGAAGACGGCCTTACTGTTGAGGTCGAAATACGTATCTGTCAAGATACAATTAAGTGGTGGAATTCAATGGGATTGTATTAACTCGTCTTATGACAAGATCAGAGTAATTTCCGGAGGAACTCCCGAAGGAATTTCCGGCGAAATTCCCGGAGAAATTCTCAGAGGATTTCTCGGAGGAACTGCCGGTGGAACTTCTGGAGGAATTTCTTGAAGAACTACAGGAAGAAATACTGGAGGAATTCCCGGAGGAACTCTCGTAAGAGCTCCCGGATGAACTCCCAAATAAACTTCCGTGAGAATTCCGGTAGGATTTCTTTGAAGAAACCTTAGAGGACCTCCCGGGGAAACTCCCAGAGAAATTCTCGGAAAAATTTTCGTAGATAAATTCCTAAGGAGAGCCTGAATGAATTCCTGAAAGAAAGCCTGAATAAATTTCCGGCGGTACTACTGGTGGAACTCCCGGAGGATTTTTCAGAGGAACAGCCGCTGGAATTCCCGGAGATTCCATTTCCCGTAAAATTCCTGCAAAATATCCTCCTGGAATTACCTGTGAAATTCCTGGAGAGATTCCCGGAGGAACTCTTGGAAAAACTCCTAGAATTCCAGGAAAAATAAAACTCCTAGAATTCCAGGAATTAATGGAGAAATTCCCAGATGAAATCCTTAAAGTATTCCCAGATGAATTGCTGAAGAAATTACCGGATGAATTCCCGGGAGTTTGTTCTGAAGAAATTCCTGGAAAAACACTTGGAAGATATCCTGGAGAAACTCTCAAATTAATTTCCGAATGAAATTCTGGAGTAAATTCCGAGTGAAATCCGGAAAGATTTCCTGAAAGATTCTGCGAAAAAAATCGCGGATAAATTCATGAAGGAATTCCTGGAGAAGTACCTAATTCCCGAAAAAAAACCGGGAAAAATTTCCGAGGGAAAACTTGGACGAATTCCTGGGGAAATTCCTTAAAAAAAATTGGCGGAATTCCTGAATGATATAATGAAGTAATTGCGATAAGAATTTCAGAATGAAATCCTAGAGGGGGAATTCCAGAAATCATTTCCAGCGAAATTCCTGAAGGAATTTAGTAAAATCTACCCAGAAATTAATAACGGAATATTTATCCAGAACAATTCCTTATTGTGTTTTCTAAAGTTTTCGTAAATAAATTTTCGAATGAATTCCCAAATCCCCAAGGATTTCAAAGAAATCCGTAACATTTTGCGAATGTATTTCCAGTACATCATAAGTTCTAAAACGCTAGTCGCGCTGTTACCAATAAAATTATGTTGGCATTTAAAATTATTTTTGCTTCAATAAGCTTAACTTGGCATATGTTATCTATCATGTACACTACAACATGATTGGTTGCATCAACAACATCGGTTTGATACTTATTGTAGCGGTTTTTTGGCTACTGTTTGAGCAGTTTTATACTTTTTCATCAACTGTATTTCCGAACGAATCTCTAAAAAAATCCTTTAAACAATTCCGATGAATGTTCTAAAAGAACACGTAAAAGAATTTACAGGAATTAAAGGAATATCCGTTCGAAGAACTAAAGAAATTCCCGAAGAAAGTCCCCAACATATTTCCGGAACAATTCTTTAAAAAGTTTACAATAGTTCCTCTAATGAAATTACATAATAAAAATCGATCGAATTTTTAAAGAAATTTTAAAAGAATATCTGAAGATAATCTCTCCAAAGTATTTTACGTAGAAAAGGAATTTCTGTATAAAATTCTAGAGGAAGTTCCGACGGAATTCCTGAGGAAAATTGCTAAGCAATTCTTAGAATGCCCTCTTTGAAGGAATTTCTGATTTCATTTCCCGGAGGAATATTTGAAGAAATGCCTGAAAGATTTTTTGATTGAATAATTAAAGAAAATTCTGGATGAACTTGCAAAAGAATTCTTGAAGGCATTTTCTTAAGATTTTTTTTAAAGTAATTTACGAGTCAGGGCCATAAAACAAAACCATACAGAAGGTGGCTGGGCTCGATTCCCGATCAGGTCTAGGGAATTATCGAGTTGGAATTTTGTCTTGGATTTCTACGGGAAGTTCTTTTATTATCTATAAGGAATTCTTCAAAAAGTTCCATGGGAAAATATTTAAAACAAGGAAGGGTCGTCGACCAAATAACTTTCGGCAAGATGGACTTCGGTCAAATGATGTGCTCGGTCAAACTACATATTCGGCCTAACAACTTTCATCCTTGTGGCTTTCGGCCAAACTACTTTCAGCCGAACGATTTCTATTTCAACGAGAAATTCTTCGGAAATTCCACTCGCAGTTTTTCTTTGTTTTTACCGGGAAATTTTCAGAATTTCAACGGTAATTTTCAAGGAAATTATTGGTGTTTTTACGAAAACTATTCTCTGGATTAATGATGTTGGGATCATTTGGGAAATTCTACGGAAATTCGATTGAATTTTCGAAATTTCCACGGAAAATTCTGCGGACTTCAAAATTGAATCGGCGTGGAAAAATATAGATCAGCGGCGAGACAAATTTTAAACGGCGGCGGCGGCGTGGCTCGGCGGCGCACACCTCTACTCTATGGGGCAATATGGGCATACCTGCACAGAGCAAGGTATCAGGCCTTAATATGCGAACAAGTTCAAATTTCAGTTGCCAAATACAAGAATATTATCATCTATGTTAGATTCATGACAGAAAAATGACCACACCGCATTACTGCGATCGGAACAGATAAAATGACCATTGATCAATTGAAATGTGACCGTTCAAACGGTGAAGAGTGGCAAATCGGTTCGGTCTACTGTTGTGCGGTTTAATAATTTGTTTTGGTATGGAATACTCTAAATTGTTGTAGGAATATCATATTCTTCCATATTATTACACTTTTCACTCCCACAAAAATGTTTTGGATGGGTGGCCCATACTGCCCCAAATGGTGACTCATATTGCCCCGTATAGTCGGGAACACACATCAAAATCAATACATTTTCAAAAGTGCATTCCAACAATTTCCAAACGCATTTTTTGCAATTCCTGATCATAATACCTGGTTTACAGTTGTCATTTGAGTGATAAAACGACCTACCTTTCCATACCAACAGAATGGGTGCTTTAATGACCATTATGCAACTCAAATGGGTTGCATAATATTCATTATAGCACTCATTTGGGTGCTATAATGAAAAACCTACATTGGGACAGTAGTTACATGACTACATTTAGCTGAATTAGTTTGGGTGAGTGTTTAAATAGTGTACTCTAAGCGTCTCGTAATAAATGAAATGGTTTGTTGGACATAACATCACAATTTTCCAAAGGCAATTGCATCCATCGCTTCATAGCTTTTCAAGCTATGCAATTTGGCACGATAAGATGGAATCTTATTGTTCTCTGCCGCAACATAATTTATTGGCATGAATGATCATGTGGAGTAAATTCGATTGTACAATTTTGGTATAGATTTATCATATGGGCTTTAATTTTTCGTCATTGCAAAAAATAGCGTGTGAAACTCGTTGCAAAACTCGATTTTTTCAGCACTCGTAGTATTTATCCAACTCGGCAAGCCTCGTTGGATAAACGTACAACTCGTGCTGAAAAAATCATCTTTTTGCAACTAGTTGCACAAACTACTATTTCATCATTCATCGGCATAATATGAAAGGTAACACTCCCTAGTATAAGTCAACTACATTTGAATGATGATTTTTCAAGCTTTTCGGCGTTTTTCGGAACGATTTCCTTAGGTGGCCCATATTGCCCCAATCACCCCTATTATTGAGTTAATTTCTCCTGCTCGTAATGGAAAACTGTATAAAAACCTACTAAAACCTTTTACAGTACTGGGCATATGTAGAATTGCTGGATTGTATAAAACCTTATAATGTTACAATACGTGTATAGTAAAGCTTTAAATTTCACATAAGCCCGTTTCTCATACAGGTCTTTTGTATAGGGTCTTATACAAATTTGTAGAAAAAATCTGACATACAGGTTTTTTGTATACAGTCTTATACAAAATTGTAGAAAAAATCTCACATCATCTGGTTTAGTCTATTAGGCTCATTAATCAAATTGGTCGGTATGCTTTGGGTAAGTGAATATCAAAAGTTCGTTCTAAGAGTGTTTCTTAAACCTTTATAATATACCTACGAAGCAAACACAAACTTTGCGTGATCGTTCTTACGTGCTACCGTGTTATCAACAGAGGAACAAATACTCAATCATTATTCCTCATACATTTCAGATTGCATGCGAAACATTCTGCTTGGACCCAGAAGAGACCCTATCGGATGCTGCATTCGCCCTGCAGAGTGAGCTTTCGGAAAATACGGTCCGCTTCGCTCCGGTCAACGAGTACGAACGGCTGGATGTGGCGCTATCGAAGTTCCACAACAAGAAAGCAACCGAGTGCACGCTGAAGCGGAAGGCATTGAATTTGCACGAAGGCGCCAACGGCAGCGAACGGTCAACGATTCTGGTGGAGATCGTGGCGGAAGGGGTGAGTTTTGATTGCGTGCGATGCCGGAGATTCAGCGTAAACACGTGCTCGGACACGAACGCCCGCGCGCGATTGGCGCTCACTTGTTGCTTCGTGCCACCCCGCACGAGAATGAGTGAATTCACTCTCCCACTCTCAGAGGCTAGTCTTTCGCGCCGCGGAGGGGTGATTGTATAACAGTTTTGGGAAAAGCGCTGTTGTAGGGTTTACGGCAGTTGACGAAAAAGAGCGGAATAGGCAATGTGACCAGTCGGCTAGCTAAATTTTAGCCCGTAGCCCGTAGGCAGAGTATAATCGGTAATGATTTAGTTTCATTGCAAATTTTTGAACACTTTTCTAGTTTAGTTGTGGACCAAAATAGAACAAGATCGCTGGTTTCCCCAGCAGTGTATTTCGGCTCGAATTATAGCAGTTTCCTGCCAATTTGAAACCGTTCGCGATGTGGTGGGTTTATCACTGCACTTAAGTTCTTTTCAAAGGGCATTGAAAAAATCAAGTTTTCACACACTTCTCCACACAAGAGCGGCCCGAAATGTTGAGCGAATGGAAATTAATCTTCACTTTTTGAAATCAGTCACTTGTTTGAAGCAAAAACTCAATATAAACTGCAATTTTTGCTCGAAAAAAACTATTGAAAACGGATCGCGGAGCGAATGTAAACACCAGCACCGGCAGCAGCAAATTAATAATTAGGGTGGTTCAAAAAATGATTTTGCTCCGCCACGCTCAGTCGAGGAGATTCATATTTTGGGTGGTGTCCGAAGGTTTGGGCTGGTTTGAATACGAGCTTACTGTGCACAGGTCTTTTCATGTTTGTAGGACAGTTGATATGGCGACGTTGAATTTTACATTATTCTTATTGTGGCACTTCGTCATTGGGCGCTGGCGAGGGGAGAGACCATATGACTGGATGAAATATTCAAGAGCTTAACTGCCGTGAATCGCATATTTGTCCCATATGAATAGGAAACCCAGCAAAGATGGGACAGATATGCGATTCACGGCAGTTAACTCCACAGACAATGCATATTAAATGGTCGTTCCAATAGTTGGTAGTCGATTTTCATCGAGGTTGCGAATCTTTAGTCATGATAATTAGGCTTCTCAGGAGGCATCAGTGAAACGTGTAATTCAACAAAATTCACTGGGGAACGATGGGATATGTGACCCACCAAAATGATTATTTTCCCTGAAATTTAAATATACACGCCGAAATTGTTGTGGAAATAACTGATTTTCCGCAAATTTATGGTAAACCCTGCACAAACTTACGAAAGAATTCCTGGAAGTATTTTCGAAGAAAATTCTAGGAAATCCAAAAATTCCCTTAGTAAAACCATACAAAATTTCCTAAGGTGTTCTTTCTAAAAATGCGCCTATAGAAATTCATTCGAACTGTTTATTAGAGAATAAAATAGTATTCGATGAAATCAGTCCGAAGGAGTTACTGAAGTTGGCTTGTTAATCAAATTTACAGAGGAATCTTTAAAGAATTTTGGAAAAAAAATCTCATGTATACTGTAGTAAATTCTGTAGGAGTTCTTTGAGGAATTTTCAATGGATTTCTTAAAGGATTGTCTAAATGAGTATTTGAAGGATTTCTCAAGGAAATTTTTTGAAGGAATTTCAAAATTTATTACACTGCGAACAGCGTCAAAAGGGAGGGTCATTTAGCATAAGGGACATTTTTTATATTTTTGCTTTTTTGTTGTTTTTTAATTGTTTTTAATGAGTAATATAGCACCGCATCGGTCGATAATAGAATGGAAAAGACGTTATTCTTTCGAAGAAAGCATACATAAGCCGGGAATAGCCACTTGCCTGGGTAAAGGCAATGGCGGATGCGATCATTTCGTTCAAATAGGTGTTTGCATTGATTGCAATGGTGTATGTGATTCCTTCTTAAAAAATAGGTGCTTGTCCGGATTAAAGCAAAGGTGGATGTGATCCTTTCTTTAAAAATAGACGTTTGCCAGGATTAAAGCAATGGTGGGTATAATCCCTTCTTTAAAAGAAGGCGCTTGCCTGGATTAAGGCAATGGTAAATGTGATCCCCTCTTTTAACGCAGACGCTTGCTTGGATTAGGACAATGGTGGATGTGACCCCTTCTTTAAAAGTAGGCGTTTTCCGGGATTAATCAAATGGAATATGTGATTACTTCTTTGAAAATAGCCGTTTACCAGGACAGAAGCAATAGTGGATATAATCCCTTTTCAAAGTTAGGTGATCGCCTGGATAAAGGCTATGGTGGATTTAATTCCTTCTTTAACCTTTTGTCTGTGCTCTGGGGTCAATATGACCCCAGGCCACTTTGAGTGGCTGCCATTTTTTAAATTTTCAACCGATTCTCCTAATTTTTGGTAGTTTGGTAAAACTCGCCGAGATCTGTCTCCTGGGTGCAAATTCACTTCAAAAATCTTGAAAATATTCGCTACAGTGTACTTTTTTCAAAAAACTTACGTTGTCTGTGCTCTGGGGTCAAATTGACCCCAAATTGAAATGCTATAACTTTTTTAATGCTTGGCCAATTTTGGATTTTTGGGGCTGTTTCGAAAGATAATTTAATCATCTTTCAGGTCGTTATTAAAGATTGACTATAGGTGGGCGGGTACATCGCGGGGAGGGGTATTCGTAAAAAGGGTACAAAAATAGTGATTTTTCATGCTTATTTTACTTATATCTGAAAGTCCTACCCATTTTAAACTGCACCTTTTCAAACAGGTTATGCAGGAAGGCGTATGCTTTGAGGCTTTGATATGAGGCATTGATTAGTTTAGAGCTTGGTCGCTAGGTGGCGGAACATTTGAATTCATTAATTTAGACTACTCAAGTAATTCCGATATATGGAATTTTCCTCATTGTTAATATTCTTATCGCACAAATTTGAAATTTGTAAAGATGACCTCTTTAATAAAGTTCGTCTGGTGGGAATGGACTATCATGTGACGGAATGAATAATTAGGAAATTTACAAATAGGCGGCGCTAGCGGACTTGCAATATTCTTGCATATATGAAATATTGCTTTAGCTTGAGATCGCTCATACCTACACTCAAGTTGTATTGTTCAGGATGTCTAGCACTACAAAGCGGTGCTCAATATAATGAGTACGTCTTCCAATTTTTGAATTTGTGCGATAAGAATATTTACACTGAGGAGAATTCTATATATCGGAATATCTTAAGTAGTCCAAAATAATGAATTCAAATATACCACCACCTGGCGGCCGAGTTCTAAACTTATCAACGCTTCATGCCAGAGCACATGCCTTCCTGCATAACCTTTCTAAAAAAGGTGCAGTTCAAAATGGGTAGGATTTTCGGGTATAAGTAAAATAATCATGAAAAATCACTGGTTTTATACCCTTGTTCACTAAAACCCCTCCCCGCGATGTACCCGCCCACCAATA
Source organism: Armigeres subalbatus (assembly GCF_024139115.2). Classification (NCBI taxonomy): domain Eukaryota; kingdom Metazoa; phylum Arthropoda; class Insecta; order Diptera; family Culicidae; genus Armigeres; species Armigeres subalbatus. The sequence goes on along the minus strand of NC_085140.1, from coordinate 437,071,218 downwards.
GTCAATCTTTGACCTGACCTGACCTGACGACCTGAAAGATGATTAATTTATCTTTCGAAACAGCCCCAAAAATCCAAAATTGGCCAAACATTAAAAAAGTTATAGCAATTTCAATTTGGGGTCAATTTGACCCCAGAGCACAGACAACGTAAGTTTTTTTGAGCACAGACAGAAGGTTAAAAGTAGGCGCTTGCCCGGATAAATGCAATTCTGGATGTGATCCCTTTTTTAAAAATAAGCGTTTGCCACAAATGAAGCGATGGAAGATGTACCCAAGTAACCACCAAGCATTAATTATTGCAACTAATCAATCACAAATCAGCATATCAAATGCTAATGGCATTAGATCAGTTTTACCGATGTAAAGATGCATTTATTCATCAACTGTCAGGCAACGGTACACTTCTTCAGCATTACGAATGTAGCGATACATTACTTATGCTTTATTTCAACATGTCAAAGTAATTAGGCATTATTCCAGTCGTAAAAGGGCCTTTTCCCACTTTAAGCCAACTTTAATTGCTGTATTATTTGCAAACATATATAGTTAGGGTAAATCACTACTTGGGCCTATGGACCCCATTCCCGGCTCACTGCACAGAAAGCTAATGATTTATACTGTTTAGTAGCCGTAGGTTTATGATTGATCATTTTAAAAAAGTCTCCTATTTATCTCGCACAATACTCAATATTTTTCAACCATTTATTTCACTCCTAATCGATCCAATTATAGAAAATAAAAATGTAGATTTCAAACTTTTGCTCTTCGCTGCAATACCACTGAGCCGGAGTGATTCTTTCCACTTTTACAAAACGGTATCATCAAATAAACACCTACCTGAAAATCGTCACAGTGCTCGATACAACCATTGCTTCAGGCTGTTTATCACCACACAATAATGCTAAACTCACGCACTTCAATCTTTTGTAATTGTTCGTATCACTAGATTTTATATAAACATATTGGAATACATTTAAAAATGTATCTTCAAACCGAACAAAAAATCACCTCGGCCCAAGAACTTCTAGCTGTACAGTGCTGCCAAAAGGCCATAAGTCTTATTTTAGTATGAAGATAATCCTTCATCGTTAATAGGAAAACTGTCTAATACGTTGACGCTATCATGTTATTTATAATTCTCTCGATTTCAAAAGGTGGAAAAGATATTGTTTTAAGTGTTTGGAAGAAATTTGGATGAGTAAATATATCTTCTCAACCAAATAAAAATGATTATGAATAATACCATCTGGCATCTTGTTGTCGTGGAACGTGCATATTTTTGTTTACGTCGCATTTTCTACCGTCCGGAGAGAGAGAATGAGAGTAAGATGTTGAGAGATTGAGTAAAATATTGCGTATGCCGAGGAGATTTGGGGTATGCCGGATAAGCAATCGCCTAGGACTGAAATGAGTGCTGCACCATGTTAATTTAAATCAAATAAAAGCTTTTTCAAGCGGTGTTTAGCAAGAATAACTATTTTTGAAGCAGAGGTGAACCCCATCGCAATATTACACGGCCCACAAAATTCAGAAAAGTTGCCCCTAGTCATAAATATCAATTAAATAATGCAGTCGTGCGCATGTTAGGCCGGGAATGGGGTGAGAAACCCTACTTGGGTAATTCCAAGATGAATACACAGCTAGGTGTTTCAATGTGCTCAGTTTATGGACGAGAAGAAGGCGGGGCCGGCGGGGGTGAAAAATTCATTTTCGGTGCAAAACATAAACAAACCGGCTGGCTCTCCCATACTAAAATCCAAGATGGCTGAATCGTGAATTTGGCAGATTGGAACACCTAGTGGTGTATTCATCTTGGGTAATTCCTTCTTTAAAAGCAGGCGCTGGCCCCGATAAAAGCAATGGTGGATATTATCCCATCTTAAAAAATATGTATGCGTTTGTCGGAGCAAGCGCCTTCTTTAAAAAAATGGATCATATCCATCCACCATTTCTAGCAAACGCCTGTTTTCAAAGAATGGATCGCATCCACTGTTCGAAACACAGTTCTTTTCAGCGTAATGCTTCAAGCTGCAATTGATACATTTTTTTCAAACTTCCATTTACTTCCGCTATATTCACTTATGTATCAACCAGATACGTATTTCGTTTTCTACTTGAAAACGTCTTCAGTTAAGTCGATAACAAAACACTGAAGAAGTTTTCAAGTAGAAAACGAAATACGTATCTGGTTGATACATAAGTGAATATAGCGGAAGTAAATGGAAGTTTGAAAAATTTTTAACCTTGTAACATTTTCCCCTAAGACGCTCAATATTAATTATTTCACTGCAATTGATATTTATTCAAAGTATATCATTTTTTAAGGAGGTAATCTACTTACAAATTCAGTGCCTCTAGTTTCTATTGCTCCTCGAACAAATTCACTTTTAGGTTAGACAAATAATAATTCCCTATAGGTAATAAGAAATAATTGTATATAATGTATATAATGCAATAGTTTTAAGTAATCCTTACCAAAGATCTTATTTATGTTTAAATAAAGCAAAATTGAATGAATTAGCACTGATAAATTAAATTTGTTCCAGGTCACGTTGCACCATAGCCAGTAAACACATTTCCTTTTATGTTTTGATATCAGTTTCGGTTTCTGACGGTTTCTTTTTCTGGTTTCTTTTCCCATAGCGGCAGACTTCAGCTCATTTGGTACGAAAGGGTTGCCAGTAGGAACATCCACCATTGCCTTAATTCGGAGAAGGGATCACTTCTTTGAAAATAGGCGTTTGCTAGAAATGGAGCAATGGTGGATGTGATCCATTTTTTTTTAAAGAAGGCGCTTGCTCCGTTTAAGACCTTTGCCTTGTTATGTTATTGTAGATGTTATTCCTTCTATTTAATGCAAGATTCGAGATGAATTTTGAACCAGCCTAATATTCTAGACGAACGGTATGCGCCAATTGAATAGAGATCTTTATGCCTCTCACTGCTATCGAGCCAATAGAGTTTTGTAGGTAGGGACACGGCAGGTATTTTCGTCTGTTCGTCATAGTCTCGAAAACCAATAGAAGAGACGTTTTTTTTGTAAAACTCATACGTACCAAATCGTGGGCTCAGGAGAAACGTCTGCTATAGTGGAGTTCTAGCAAATGTACGTTGCTTTCGTTGGTTTTAGCCCCTACGACGATGGACGGAAATACCTGCCGTGTCCCTACACCTTCTTTATAAGTATGTGTTTGCCCGTGCCCGTTTTTGAATATGAAAATTGTGGATATGATTCCTTCTTTAGAAATTGACGTGTTGCCTAGACTTTTGTTTGGTTTCAGACAAATATGAATGTATTTTTTTATGAGTAGTATCCATTTTTCAGAAAATTGTCTAATATCTATATACATAAAAATGAATTTCTGTCTGTCTGTGCCTTATAGACTCGGAAACTACTGAACCGATCGACGTGAAAATTTGGATGTAGAGGTTTTTGGGGCCGGGGAAGGTTCTTAACACTCCTCCGACCGTGCCTCCCAAACAGTCGGAACGCTATTTTCAAATCGCTATATCTCAGCCGTTAATGAACCGATTTGAACAATTCAGGGACTCACAAATTTTCCCGTCCATCAAGATTTGTCTGAGATGTTGAGACCTCCGATCGGACCAAAAATGACCTCTGTGGACCTCCAAACGTCGGAGCAAGTCGTGATTTTCATACAAATTGCGTGGTTGGTGCTCACCAGCTTGATGTTCATGCTAACATTAGTAAGATATTTCGAAATCCGTGAGATTTAGAAAGTTGCCGTCTTCTACAATTTTGTTCAGGAGGCCAAAACAATACTGTCGCTGATTATATTATTTCGGAACTCGTCCGCTTGGCGGCGCTAGTGTATATATGAATGCCCTTTGAGTCAAATATTTTGGAATCCATAAAATCTAGAAAGCTTCCTTATTCTACAATTTTGTTCAGGAGGCCACAACCATACTGTCGCAGATCATATTATTTAGGAACTCGTTCGCTTGGCGGCGCTAGTTTATATGAGAAAGATCGTTGGGTCAAATATTTCGGAATCCGTAAGATTTAGAAAGCTGTCGTCTTTTACAATTTTGTTCAGGAGGCCAAAACCATACTGTTGCAGGTCATATTATTTCGGAACTCGTCCCCTTAGCGGCGCTAGTGTATATGAGAAAGATCGCTGGGTCAAATATTTCGAAATCTGTAAGATTTAGAAAGCTGTCGTCTTCTACAATCTTGTTCAGGAGTGTAAAACCATACTGTCGAGGATCATATTGTCTCGGAACTCGTCCGCCTGGCGGCGCTAGTGTATATGGGAATGCCCGTTGAGTCAAATATTTCGGAATCCGTAAGATTTACAAAGCTGTCGTCTTCTACAATTTTGTTCAGGAGGCACCAACCATACTGTCGCTGATTATATTATTTCGGAACTCGTCCGCTTGGCGGCGCTAGTGTATATGAGAATACTCGTTGGTTCAAATATTTTGGAATTCGCAAGATTCAAAAAGCTGTCGTCTTTTACAATTTTGTTCAGGAGGCCAAAACCATACTGTCGCACAGGTTGTCCTACGCTCAGGGAAAAAAATCTGCTCTTTGGTTTTACTCCATCTGAACGATTTTATAGTCATAACTGAGTAAGTTTAACTAATAGAGAGATATTTGAATTTTCTAAATGTTATAGCAAACTGTCAAAAAAATTCACACCAGGAATTCCTCCGGAAGTTCCTCGAAGAGTTCCTTCGGAAGTTCCCCCAGGAATTCCTCCAAAAGTTCCTTCAGGAATTCCTCCAGAAGAACCTTCAGAAATTCCTCCAGGAATTCCTCCGGAAGTTCCTCCAGGAATTCCTCCGGAAGTTCCTCCAGGAATTCCTCCGGAAGTTCCTCCAGGAATTCCTCCGGAAGTTCCTCCAGGAATTCCTCCGGAAGTTCCTCCAGGAATTCCTCCGGAAGTTCCTCCAGGAATTCCTCCGGAAGTTCCTCCAGGAATTCCTCCGGAAGTTCCTCCAGGAATTCCTCCGGAAGTTCCTCCAGGAATTCCTCCGAAAGTTCCTCCAGGAATTGCTCCGCAAATTCCTCCAGGAACTCCTCCGAAAGTTTCTCCAGGAATTCCTCCGGAAGTCCCTCCAGGAATTTCTCCGGAAGTCCCTCCAGGAATTCCTCCGGAAGTCCCTCCAGGAATTCCTCCGGAAGTCCCTCCAGGAATTCCTCCGGAAGTCCCTCCAGGAATTCCTCCGGAAGTTCCTCCAGGAATTCCTCCGGAAGTTCCTCCAGGAATCCCTCCGGAAGTTCCTCCAGGAATTCCTCCGGAAGTTCCTCCAGGAATTCCTTCGGAAGTTCCTCCAGGAATTCCTTCGGAAGTTCCTCCAGGAATTCCTTCGGAAGTTCCTCCAGGAATTCCTTCGGAAGTTCCTCCAGGAATTCCTTCGGAAGTTCCTCCAGGAATTCCTTCGGAAGTTCCTCCAGGAATTCCTTCGGAAGTTCCTCCAGGAATTCCTTCGGAAGTTCCTCCAGGAATTCCTTCGGAAGTTCCTCCAGGAATTCCTCCGGAAGTTCCTCCAGGAATTCCTCCGGAAGTTCCTCCAGGAATTCCTCCGGAAGTTCCTCCAGGAATTCCTCCGGAAGTTCTTCCAGGAATTCCTCCGGAAGTTCCTCCAGGAATTCCTCCGGAAGTTCCTCCAGGAATTCCTCCGGAAGTTCCTCCAGGAATTCCTCCGGAAGTTCCTCCAGGAATTCCTCCGGAAGTTCCTCCAGGAATTCCTCCGGAAGTTCCTCCAGGAATTCCTCCGGAAGTTCCTCCAGGAATTCCTCCGGAAGTTCCTCCAGGAATTCCTTCGGAAGTTCCTCCAGGAATTCCTTCGGAAGTTCCTCCAGGAATTCCTTCGGAAGTTCCTCCAGGAATTCCTTCGGAAGTTCCTCCAGGAATTCCTCCGGAAGTTCCTCCAGGAATTCCTCCGGAAGTTCCTCCAGGAATTCCTCCGGCAGTTCCTCCAGGAATTCCTCCGGAAGTTCCTCCAGGAATTCCTCCGGAAGTTCCTCCAGGAATTCCTCCGGAAGTTCCTCCAGGAATTCCTCCGGAAGTTCCTCCAGGAATTCCTCCGGAAGTTCCTCCAGGAATTCCTCCGGAAGTTCCTCCAGGAATTCCTCCGGAAGTTCCTCCAGGAATTCTTCCGGAAGTTCCTCCAGGAATTCCTCCGGAAGTTCCTCCAGGAATTCCTCCGGAAGTTCCTCCAGGAATTCCTCCGGAAGTTCCTCCAGGAATTCCTCCGGAAGTTCCTCCAGGAATTCCTCCGGAAGTTCCTCCAGGAATTTCTCCGGAAGTTCCTCCAGAAATTCCTCCGGAAGTTCCTCCAGAAATTCCTCCGGAAGTTCCTCCAGAAATTCCTCCGGAAGTTCCTCCAGGAATTCCTCCGGAAGTTCCTCCAGGAATTCCTCCGGAAGTTCCTCCAGGAATTCCTCCGGAAGTTCCTCCAGGAATTCCTCCGGAAGTTCCTCCAGGAATTCCTCCGGAAGTTCCTCCAGGAATTCCTCCGGAAGTTCCTCCAGGAATTCCTCCGGAAGTTCCTCCAGGAATTCCTCCGGAAGTTCCTCCAGGAATTCCTCCGGAAATTCCTCCAGGAATTCCCCCGGAAGTTCCTCCAGGAATTCCTCCGGAAGTTCCTCCAGGAATTCCTCCGGAAGTTCCTCCAGAAATTCCTCCGGAAGTTCCTCCAGAAATTCCTCCGGAAGTTCCTCCAGGAATTCCTCCGGAAGTTCCTCCAGGAATTCCTCCGGAAGTTCCTCCAGGAATTCCTCCGGAAGTTCCTCCAGGAATTCCTCCGGAAGTTCCTCCAGGAATTCCTCCGGAAGTTCCTCCAGGAATTCCTCCGGAAGTTCCTCCAGGAATTCCTCCGGAAGTTCCTCCAGGAATTCCTCCGGAAGTTCCTCCAGGAATTCCTCCGGAAGTTCCTCCAGGAATTCCTCCGAAAGTTCCTCCAGGAATTCCTCCGGAAGTTCCTCCGGAAGTTCCTCCAGGAATTCCTCCGGAAGTTCCTCCGTCCTTCATCCAGTAATTCCTTCAAAAGCTCACCCAGGAATTCTCCAGAAGTTCATCAAGAAATTCCTCTGGAAGTGGTGTGGCGCGGCAGCTACAGGTCTAGTCCAGTTTTGACCTACTGAACATATTGAGCAAATTTCAACTTTCTAAGTTTCACGGATCCCAAAATATCAAACCCAATGAGTATTCCCATATACACTAGCTCCGTGTAGCGATGCTGGAGCTTGGACGGATGCAGCTGTCGCTGCCAGTCGCTTGTGCAGCTGTAGCGGTGGGAGTATTGGAATCGCACGACGGCGAGCCGGGATGGCTGGAAAGTTCGCCTCGTTGATTACAGGAACACGGTTCTTCTTCGGAATGGTCCTGGTGGAAGCCTTCTTCCGGATTTCCAGGAACTTGGCTCGCTTTGGGCAGCCCTTTGTGGTGACCCGATGTTTATCGCCACAGTTGGCGCACTTGGGATCGGCCACCTCCATTTTGTGGCACTCGTCAGTCGGATGGGGTTCGCCACACTTGTTGCAGCGCGGCTTCATGCGGCAGTTCCTGGTGCCGTGCCCGAAATTGAAGCAGTTGGTACATTGCGTGACATCGCGGTGCACTGTCCGATATCGCTCCCAGCCAACGACGGTGTAAATTATAACGCCAACCAGCTTCAGGTCCTGGATTAGGTAAAGCTGGTAGCGATATCTCCTCGCCTTGTCGTGACGAGCGATCTTGTGCACGGCCACTGGCTTCAATCCGAAACTTTCAAGCTCTACTTGGAGCTCTTTCTCCTTCATGGACTCTCCTTCCGTGGAGTCCTCGCAGCAAAGCCTTGAGCGGCTTCGTGCCGGTGTGGTCATGAGTGTAGTACTTATACTTGTGGACCTCGAGGAACTCCACGACGGATTGATGATTGTCCTTGTTTGCCGGCATCACTTTCACGCCCTCGCTGCAGAGCCGAAAAGTACATTTCAGCCCCTAAGCGATCAGCTGGCGAATTTTTGGGCATAAATCCGGCGGATCGCCCTTCACAAACACGGGCGGGCACTTCTCCTTCCACTCCGGTTGCACCTGCGGCAGCTGCGATTGCTGCTTCTTCCTCTTTTTTGGCGGATTGTCGGCGTCATCAAGCGGCAACGGCGAGAACATGTTGCTCTGCAAAAGCTGCTTGGAGGGCTTACCCGCGCCTCCAAGAGCAGTGCGCTTAGGCACTTTTCCAGCGACCGAATCGGCCACCGAGTCTCCCATGACAGGTCCGGGAGAAAATAACGCCAACGCGACGAAGCGAAAACGTAAACAGCGAACGAACGAGAAAAAACACTTGGAAAAAATGCGCGAGCAAAAAACACGTTCGTACGTGCTGCTGTCTCAAACTGGAATCGATCGGATCCCTTTGTTCTTTGTATCCCAGCGCCTTCTGGTGAAAATGTCATACGAAACATTGTTTCGTGTAACATGCTCGCAAGGTGGTGGTAGAGGAATTGAGCGATCGATTTTTAGAAAAATGTTCAAGCTGTTACGTCTGTTCGTCTGTGGTTTTAGCCTCCTGAACAAAATTGTAGAAGACGCCAGCTTTCTACATCTATCGGATTTCAAAATATTTGACCCAACGAGTATTCCCATTTACACTAGCGCCGCCAAGCGGACGAGTTCCGAAATAATATGATCTGCGACAGTATGGTTCTGCACTCCTGAACAAGATTGTAGAAGATGGCAGCTTTCCAAATCCTTGATTTCGAAATATTTGACCCAACGGGCATTCCCATATACACTAGTTCCGCTAAGCGGAAGAGTTCCGAAATTATATTATCTTTGACAGTATGGTTTTACACTCCTGAACAAAATTGTAGAAGAGGTTAGCTTTCTAAATCTTTCGGATTCCAAAAAATTTTGACCCAACGAGCTTTCTCATATACACTTGCGCCGCCAAACGGACGAGTTCCGAAATAATATGATCTGCTACTGTATGGTTTTGGCCTCCTGAACTAAATTGTAGAAGACGTCAGCTTTCTAAATCTTTTTTATTCCGAAATATTTGACCCAGAGATCTTTGTCATATACACTAGCACCACCAAGCGGACGAGTTTCGAAATAATATGATCTGCGACAGTATGGTTCTACACTCCTGAACAAGATTGTAGAAGACGGCAGCTTTCCAAATCCTACAGATTCCGAAATATTTGACCCAACGGGCATTCCCATATACACTAGCGCCGCTAAGTGGACGAGTTCCGAAATAATATGATCTGCAACACTATGATTTTACACTCCTGAGAAAAATTGTAGAAGATGTCAGCTTTCTAATTCTTTCGTATTCCGAAATATTTGACCCATCGAGTATTCCCATATACACTAGCGCCGCCTAGCGGACGGGCTCCGAAATAATATGATCTGCGACAGTATGGTTTTACACTTCTGAACAAGATTGTAGAAGATGGCAGCTTTCTAAATCTTACAGATTTCGAAATATTTGACCCAGCGATCTTTCTCATATACACTAGCGCCGCCAAGCGGACGAGCTCCGAAATAATATAATCAGCGACAGTATGGTTTTGGCCTCCTGAACAAAATTGTAGAAGACGACAGCTTTCTAAGTCTTACGGATTCCGAAATATTTGACCCAGCGATCTTTCTCATATACACTAGCGCCGGCAAGCGGACGAGTTCCGAAATAATATAATCAGCGACAGTATGGTTTTGGCATCCTGAACAAAATTGTAGAAGACGGCAACTTTCTAAATCTCACGGATTTCGAAATATCTTACTAATGTTAGCATGAACATCAAGCTGGTGAGCACCAACCACGCAATTTGTATGAAAATCACGACTTGCTCCGACGTTTGGAGGTCCACAGAGGTCATTTTTGGTCCGATCGGAGGTCTCAACATCTCAGACAAATCTTGATGGACGGGAAAATTTGTGAGTCCCTAAATTGTTCAAATTGGTTCACTAACGGCTGAGATATAGCGATTTGAAAATAGTGTCTTTCGAGGCATGGTCGTTCGTGTAAGTAAAACTTATCACGGTCGGAGGAGTGTTAAGATGGTTCGAGACCCCTCCCCGCTTTGGAAAGGGGGGCTCCCATACAAATGAAACACCAGTTTCTTCATAACTCGAGATCTGATCAGAAAATAAATCAATTTTAGGCGAAACGAAGTTCGTCGGGTCTGCTAGTGTTAAATAATCCCTTTTATGAAAATTAATTATACCGAAAATCTCTTCATTAGTAAATAATGCCGAATCCCCGTTATACAAAATTACCTTGATTATATAATTCTGTTTCTTTTCTTTAGCCATCAATAATAATCGGAATTTCCAGTTTTACTATTTCTGGGGAATGATACATTATGGCAAATGGTATATTCTGGGGAATGGCTTTCTGGTATATGGTACATTCTGGCAAATGGGTCCATTCTGACAAATTGATTCTGGCAAATGTCATACAATCATGGATGTGATTCCTTATTTGGAAGTAGGCCTTTTCCCCGGGTTAATTTTCCCAATTTCACGGTTTACAGTTTTCAAATTCCAAATAACGGTAAATGACGGCACTTTTATATGCCAAATTGAACATTTTTTCAGTATATTGGTTTTCAATCCTCGAACAACTTTGTAGAAGACGGCAATCTCTAATATCACAGATCCGGGGATATATAACCAAACTGGTGGTCTCACATGCACTAGCACTACTATGCGGATGAATTTTAAACAAAACAATTTTTCAACATATTGTTTGGTTTAAAATTCCCGAACAACTTTATAGAAGACGGCAACTTTCTAAATCCAACAGATCCAGAGATGTCAAACCAAACTGATTTCATGTAGACAGTTCTTGGCTTTCAGTCTGAATAAGGATCATAAACGGATATCCGTTCTAAACCTAACGTTTCGGTCACATTTATATGTGACTGGAATTCACATTTATATGTGACCGAAACGTTAGGTTTAGAACGGATATCCGTTTATGATCCTTATTCAGACTGAAAGCCAAGAACTGTCTACATAACCTCAATCACAGTCGACTCCTTAAACATAACAAACTGATTTCTCATATGCAGTAGCGCCACCTTGCGGATGAGTTCTGAACTAAACAGTTTCTCGACATATTGGTTTCCCATTTATCTTTATTGAAGACGGCAACTTTCTGAAACCTACAAATCCCGAGATATCGATCCACACTCAATTCTGATATAAACATGCTTTCAACATACACTAAGGTTTTTTTTTAAGTCGCTCCATGTACCGCGTAAAAAAACCGTGTAAAAAAACCGCGCTATTTTAAAAAACCGACGTAAAAAAAATCTATTGGGGGACTAAATTGGGACTTATAATGGACGGGGCTTCTTCCTATTTGTTCGCTAGGTCATAGTACGTCATAGTACGCTAGTATGGATCGTGATATGGTACATGGTTTTTGTGATATGAAACCAGGAATGTGTTCCGATCTATGCTCAATCTCATCCAAAAATCTCCTGAAATAAGGCCTTGAGATCTATGAAACAAGGCCTTGAGATCTATAAAGATCTGTCCTCTTGTTTCAAATATGGTACATGCTCTGTGTGACTCATAGAATAGATTATGTTCAAAGCATAAGTTCTTGGTCATCCAAAAAATTTCCAAAGTAAGACCTTTAGATCTACACGCGTAACCAAAGATCTGTCCGCTTGTTTCAAATATGGTACATGCTCTGTGTGACTCATATAACAGATTGTGTTCAAAGCATAAGTCCTTGGTCATCCAAAAATTTCAGAAGTAAGGCCTTTGGATCTATACGCGTAACCAAAGATCTATCAGTCTGTTTTAAATATGGTACATGCTCTTCGTGGTTCATAGAATAGACTGTGTTCAAAGCATAAGTTCTTGATCATCAAACAAAATTCCGAAGTGAGGCCTTTGGGTCTATACGCGTAACCAAAGATCTATCAGCGTATTAAAAAAATGGTGCATGCTCTACCAGACTCATAGAATAGATTGTGTTCAAAGCATAAGTTATTGGTCATACAAAAATTTCCGAAGTAAGGCCTTTGGATCTATACGCGTAACCAAAGATCTATCAGCCTGTTTCAAATATGGTACATGCTCTACGTGACTCATAGAATAGATTGTGTTCAAAGCATAAGTTCTTGATCATCCAACAAAATTCCGAAGTAAGGCCTTTGGGTCTATACTGGATCTAAAGGCCTTACTTCAAGGATCTCTTGGATGACCAAGAACTTATGCTTTGATTACACTATCCTATGAGTCACATAGAGCATGTAGTATACTTGACACAGGTGGATAAATCTTTGCTTACACGTGTAGATCTGAAGGCCTTACTTCGGAAATTTTCTGGATGACCAAGAAGTTATGCTTTGAGCACAATCTGAGTCACACAGCGCATGTACCATATTTGAAACAGGCGGACGGATCTTTGGTTACGCGTGTAAAATTTTCTAAGTCTAACCTATTGGGGTTTTTTTAACGTCGTTTTTTTTTAAATAGCGCGGTTTTTTTACTTTTTTTTTAAAATAACGCAGTTTTTTTACGTCGGTACCGCGTAAAAATATCCGCGTAAAAAAAACCTCGCGAAAAAAAACCACGTAAAAAAAACTTCCTAAAACCTATAGATCCCGAGATATCGCACCAAACTGGTGGGTTCTATACACTAGCGCCGCTAGTGTATAGAATTTTTAGAAATGTTATAAGAAACATCACGCCGTTAATTGAGAAAATTGACTATTTTCACCGGTATTCCATTGGTTTCGGATATTCCGGAGGACCATCAGAAGATTCATTGGACGTAATCAATATCCTCAATGAGAGTATCTATACCCTCTATTATTTTCCCAAAAAATGACGTTGATATTATTTTAAGGTGGTTATACAACAAAGCCACAAATCGGCCATCTTGGAAACCACGTGCTTTTTCTAGTGATTTTTCAAGAGCACGAATTAAGAGAACAACAACGCCCATGGGGATCACAACATCTGTAGATCGTTTGATTACTCATGCTAGACAATCGACTTTAATTTCAGCATTGTACAAAAAATATTACGCTGGTTTTGAACTTTTGATAATAGGAGTAGAAAACCGTGTGGTGAATTTGAAATTCACCACATGGCTTGATTGTATAATCACCGTAATTGTCTTCAATATAACCGATTTTCGGACTGTTATATTTTACAACGCCCCAGTTTTCTTTCTTCCCCCGTAAGAATATCCACAAGGCCACATGGAAATCACCTAATCAAGTAACGGAAAACCAAACCGACCACGTTCTAATCGACGGTAAATTCTTCTCCGACATCACGAACGTACGCACTTACCGCAGTGCGAATATTGAATCCGACCACTACCTCGTCGCAGTATGTCTGCGCTCAAAACTCTCGACGGTGTACAACACGCGTCGGAGTCGTCCGCCGCGGCTTAACATTGGGCGGCTACAAGACGGTAGACTAGCCCAAGACTACACGCAGCAGCTGGAAGTGGCACTCCCAACGGAAGAGCAGCTAGGCGCAGCATCTCTTGAAGATGGCTGGAGAGATATTCGATCCGCCATTGGAAGCACCGCAACCGCTGCACTAGGCACGGTGGCTCCGGATCAGAGAAACGACTGGTATGACGGCGAATGTGAGCAGTTAGTTGAGGAGAAGAATGCAGCATGGGCGAGATTGCTGCAACACCGCACGAGGGCGAACGAAGCACGATCAGGGAATCAATTTTTCTGAAATGCGCTTGCGAAACAAGCGACAAAAGGGAACTAACGACAAAGCTTTGTTTTTGTCGGAGATAATAATGACAAAGATTTGAAAAATTTTGTCAGCAACAAAAAAGAAGACAATCTTGTTGTTAAATTTTCATCCCGTTATTTTGCATTTTTTGTAGAGAAAATTTCGGTTCTGTGCTATCATAGTTTCTGCTTTTATGGAAATATTCGAGAATCGAACAATGATTACAAAATTAGCATCGTATTCTCGGAAATATCAGAGCATGCAAGGCAAATGATTCTTGTCATATTGTGTTCGGGTTCTGATAAAGGTTTGTCGCTAAGTGCGTTTGTCAGTAACAAACTCTGCTGACGACAAAGGGTATATTGTTAGGCGGTGCTCGAATATTGATTCCCTGGGCACGATACAAACGGGCGCGGAACAGACAAAACTCGATTTTCCGGAGGAAAAGGCGCCAGCAGGAAGATCGAGACCGTGAAGAGACGGAGGAACTGTACCGCGCTAATAACGCACGAAAGTTCTATGAGAAGTTGAACCGTTCACGTAAGGGCCACGTGCCACAGCCCGATATGTGTAAAGACATAAACGGGAACCTTCTTACGAACGAGCGTGAGGTGATCCAAAGGTGGCGGCAGCACTACGAAGAGCACCTGAATGGCGATATGGCAGACAACGGTGGCGGTATGGTAATGAACCTAGGAGCACGCGCGCAGGACATGCGACTTCCGGCTCCGAATCTCCAGGAAATCCAGGAGGAGATCGGCCGGCTGAAAAACAACAAAGCCCCTGGAGTTGACCAACTACCAGGAGAGCTGTTTAAACACGGTGGTGAAGCACTGGCTAGAGTGCTGCATTGGGTGATTACCAAGGTTTGGGAGGATGAGGTTCTGCCGCAGGAGTGGATGGAAGGTGTCGTGTGTCCCATCTACAAAAAGGGCGATAAGCTGGATTGTAGCAACTACATTGCTGAGCGCCGCCTACAAGGTACCCTCCCAAATTTTATGCCGTCGACTAACACCAATTGCAAGAGAGTTCGTGGGGCAGTACCAGGCGGGATTTATGGGTGAACGCTCTACCACAGACCAGGTGTTCGCCATACGTCAGGTATTGCAGAAATGCCGCGAATACAACGTGCTCACACATCATCTATTTATCGACTTCAAAGCCGCATATGATACAATCGATCGGGACCAGATATGGCAGCTAATGCACGAAAACGGATTTCCGGATAAACTGATGCGGTTGATCAAGGCGACGATGGATCGGGTGATGTGCGTAGTTCGAGTTTCAGGGGCATTCTCGAGTCCCTTCGAAACCCGTAGAGGGTTACGGCAAGGTGATGGTCTTTCGTTTCTGCTATTCAACATCGCTTTGGAGGGAGTAATACGAAGGGCGTTTCACGAAGTCCGTCCAGTTATTTGGTTTCGCCGACGACATTGATATCAGCCTACATCAGACTGAAAAGCGAAGCTAAACGGATCGGACTAATCATCAACACGTCGAAGACGAAGTACATGATAGGAAGAGGCTCAAGAGAGGTCAATGTGAGCCACCCACCACGAGTTTCTATCGGTGGTGACGAAATCGAGGTGGTTGAAGAATTCGTGTACTTGGGCTCACTGGTGACCGCCGATAACGATACCAGCAGAGAAATTCGGAGACGCATAGTGGCTGGAAATCGTACGTATTTTGAACTCCGCAAGACGCTCCGATCGAATAGAGTTCGCCGCCGTACCAAACTGATTATCTACAAAACGCTTATAAGACCGGTAGTTCTCTACGGACACGAGACCTGGACGATGCTCGTGGAGGACCAACGCGCACTGGCAGTTTTCGAAAGGAAAGTGTTGCGTACCATCTATGGTGGGTTGCAGATGGCGGACGGTACGTGGAGGAGGCGAATGAACCACGAGTTGCATCAGCTGTTGGGAGAACCATCCATCGTTCACACCGCGAAAATCGGAAGACTGCGGTGGGCCGGGCACGTAGCCAGAATGTCGGACAGTAATCCGGTGAAAATGGTTCTCGACAACGATCCGACGGGAACAAGAAGGCGGGGGGGACCCTCCGCAGACTGCGTGGTTGGCGAAGTGCAGCCATGAACCGAGCTGAATGGAGAAGTCTTTTATGTGCAGCACAGGCCACTCCGGCCTTAGTCTGATGATAAATAAAATAAATAAGTTTTCGTGTTATGAAAGTTGAAGCAAGATACGGAAGGTTAAAAATAGGCGTAAGTTTAAAATAAGTAAATGGTGGATGTGATCTCTTCCTCGGAAGAAATTGTGCCATTTCATTTGCCCGTCCTTCTCCTCATTTGTCCGTTCGAAATATGTCCTCATTTGTGCCATCAGCTAAATTTATCAGAACATATCCTCGATTTGCTTTATGGATGTGATAATATACATAAAAGAACTCTTTTTTTCAGGAGTCCAAATTATCCCAAATGTCCGTTATGCTAAATGACCAATTTTTTTGTTGTAGTTCAAAGATATGCCAAGTGTCCATTGCCAAATAATTTTTAATCCAAATGAATTTATGTCAATTGGCGTTATGGCAAATGACCCAGATCCTTCCGTAGATATTTAAAAAAAATTCAGAGCGATTCTCCGCAAGAATTTCTGAAATGAATTTTCCTAGCTGAATAAAGGAAATTCCAGGGACTCCTGAGATAATCCGAAGAAGTATGATCCACTGTATTCTCAATATTTTGGGGAGTCTTCTTGCCAGTTAAGTAGACTGGACTACACAGCCAATTAAATAAGTGCAACCCTTAACCCTTTCATTCCCATGGTACCTGTAGAGCTCCTTCAAATTTTGCACCTTCCAACATTAATCAAATTATTTCAACAACAAAAAGCAGTATTTGGCACAACTTTATGGTTTCATCAGACTGCAAATATAATCAATTTTGAGTAAAAATAGTGAAAACTATTGATTTACAATCAATTTTTTTTTCGTTTTCCACTAATTTTAGCTGTGCCAAATAATTTTTGTTTTGACATTTTTTAATGTGAGGATCCTATTGATATCTTTGAAAAAAGTCGTGTGAAAGAGAGGGTTAATGAGCGGTCAAATGTGATCGGCAAACTTTCGCACCATAAATTTGGAGCTTCTGAAAACCATAGCAATTTTGGACGCCCTTTTCCGAATGCAAATCTCCTCCACTAGGACATTGGTACATTTAGCACGATCTCACCGCGAATCTTAACGCTAGGTCGAGGGAGGACCCGGTATTGAAAATTATCATTATTGAATCGATGAACACTATAAACGTGGAGAAATTAAATGGAAAAATACTAAACTCGTCTCATGCCAGCTGAGGACATTGCTAAAAGCTTAATAATTTCCTTAAAGATTTTTTTTTTCAATAATTATTTGACAATTTATTCAATTGACAACTCTATTCAATGTTAAAGCATTCAATACTGAACATTTCCATCAACAGATCGCTTACGAACCAGGTGACCACGTGGGTATCTTCCCTTCCAACCGTCCGGAAATCGTTGACGGGATAATAAAACGACTGTCGGGTGTTGAGAATCCGGACGAAATTCTCCAACTGCAGGTTTTGAAGGAGAAACAGACACAGAATGGTAAATGCGACTGCAAGGTCGATTTTCCATAATTTTGTTTCATTGCATTCTGAAATTTCTTTTAACCAGGTGTGTACAAATCCTGGGAACAACACGAACGGCTTCCCATATGCTCTCTCCGTACGCTTCTCTCCCGGTTTTTGGACATCACGACACCGCCTTCGCGACAACTTCTCACATTCTTGGCTAACTACTGCGAGGACAAAACGGATGAGGAGCGACTTCAGATGTTGGCCAATGTATGAATTTATTTAGATATTAATTATGATTATTTTTTTAATGGTCACGATTATTTTCAGGAGTCATCCGTCTACGAAGACTGGCGCTACTGGAAGCTTCCGCATTTGCTAGAAGTTTTGGAGGAATTCCCATCATGCAAACCACCAGCAACGGTTCTGGTGGCACAACTGAACGCACTCCAGCCTCGGTTCTACTCGATATCCTCTTCACCGCGACAATATTCCAACGAAATCCACCTAACGGTAGCCATTGTCACTTATCGAGCGGAAGGTGCTTATGGATTTCAAGTTTTTCAAGAATTGTTCTAACCAAATAATTTCTAATTCATAGATGGCGAAGGAGCTGAACATTATGGTGTCTGCTCCAATTACTTGGCCAATTTGGATGGAGATGATAAAATGTTTTTGTTTGTCAGAAGTGCTTCATCCTTCCATATGTCAAAGGACCCCAGTAAACCAGTGATTTTGATCGGCCCTGGAACAGGTATTGCACCATTCCGTTCCTTCTGGCAGGAGTGGAGTAACATGAAGCAGACATTGCCAGACACACAGGTGAGTGGGACATTTTGGTTATTTTCGTTCAATTTGTAAATTTCTCTGTTGGATATTATAGATTCCAAAAGTATGGCTGTTCTTCGGTTGCCGAACCAAGAAGGTTGATCTATACCGTGACGAAAAGGAAGATATGCTACAAAACGGTATTCTTGATCGAGTTTTCTTGGCACTCTCTCGGGAAGAGGACATTCCCAAGGTAATAAAAATCGAACCTCTCCAGTCAAAACCAATTCTAATTCCCACCCAATCTTGTAGACCTACGTTCAGGACCTAGCCCTCAAGGAATCGGACTCGATCTTCAACCTGATCTGGAACGAAAAAGCGCACATCTACGTCTGCGGCGATGTCACGATGGCCGAGCACGTGTACCAGACTCTGAGGCGCATTCTCGCCGCCAAACTGAACAAAACCGAATCGGAAATGGAGAAGTACATGCTGTCGCTGAGGGTAAGTCAGTTGTGTCGATCAAACGTCACCCGGCGGAATTTTCAATTAAAATTGTGGCATACAAACACGTGTGGCACGGCTGTGGCGAGCGGACATCGCAGCGGCTGTTTGTTATCGGTCGTAAAAAGGGTGTCGAATCGGGACATCAAAAGTATAGGCGATTCGATTCACACGATTCCGATACAAGCCTATGTGTGGGGTGCAACGTCGACTGAAAAGGTGTTGATTAATGAGAACACGCCAGTCGGAAGTAACGTGACAATTGAGCGGCAATTATGAACTGGGGATGGCTCACGATAAGGTCACGTGCAAAATAAATAGGCTCATTGCTTTCGGCTGGGTCCAATAGCTTTGAACACAGAACCTGTTATATAGAACTGGACCGACAGCAAGCGAGCTTTTTGAATACAATGTCTTCGTAGAACGGCTTTGCATTTGAAAAGCTTGTTTACTCTCGGTCCAGTTCTATATACCTTTAACCCAAAACGATGCACTAAATATCGACCTGTTTTGTTCGAATAAGGCATAATTAGGCATTACATCAGTCAGTTACTAATAAGTGGTGCTTTGTGAAAAAATAATATAAGAAATTATTTTAAACTTTTTTATTATAAATTTTTATCCCAAAAAATAAGTATATCTCCTCAGAATAAGGTTGCAAGACGAATACTATAAGGATGTCTGCAAATTATCGGTACAATAAAATAGATTTATAACTATGTTTGCTATAGAAGTCGAGATATGGGTCGTTATTTATAAACCACCCCCAAAAATCAGGTTTTTCACGATACTTACGTCTATATTTTTTAGATTTTTCAAATGTTCTACAAAGTTGTCCGTCGCTATAAATAATATGAACCTTTCGAAGACAGTTTCTTTTTGTTTTCAATATTGACGAAGCTATTGACGATTTTTGGTTCGAAAATGAGCATTTTGACGTTAACTGCATACATTTAGGGGCAAAGTGGG
This sequence comes from Armigeres subalbatus, assembly GCF_024139115.2. Taxonomy (NCBI): domain Eukaryota; kingdom Metazoa; phylum Arthropoda; class Insecta; order Diptera; family Culicidae; genus Armigeres; species Armigeres subalbatus. The sequence continues at coordinate 437,051,732 of NC_085140.1, read as the reverse complement.
GCAGAATTTTATTTAGGTTATGGAAGTATAACTCAAACACTAATGGTTGCGTTGCAACATATATGTGACATAGCTTGACGAAAGTGCCGAATGAACATCTTGTTCTTCTTCTTGTTGTTATGAATTGGTCTGTGTTGCGCATAACTAAGAGCACCTCCACGGGAGTCCTCATCGCTATTCTAATAATAGCGCTTCTTCCCGAAAGCTATTTTAGGATAGCGCCCCATCTTCCCACCGGTGGTTACTATTTTAGGTATAGCGACTTCATAAACATATTGAGTTCTCACCGGGCGTTGCTAAAAGTAGTCATCTTCTTCTTCAATGGCTCTACATTCCAACTGTAAACGGGCTAGTTGCTCAACTTAGCATTGTATTAGCATTTCCTTAGTTACTAATTGAAAGTTTGTTTATGCCCACTTTTGCATGAGTATATATTTTGTGTAACAAGCACAATGGATACACTTTGCCTAGGGAGCCCACTCGAAAATATCCTTGACCGAATTAGAAATAGAACTAGTCATCTCCTGACGGCAACAATTAATCCTACGCTTTTGCTCGCAAAGCAAACTGAAGACCCGACATAGTACTTGAATATATTATATAAATCTTTTATAATTTTTTTCTTAAAGTTATTCCTTCTGGATTTCCTTCCTCCTGGAAATTTACCTGGAAACAACTTCCGGAAGAATCCGGCGAATTGTCTTGCAAAGTTTTTGAAATCACAAAAGAGATTGTAGGACAATTCCAAAAGATTCTGAAAGAAATCCTAAACTATTCTGGGGGAACTGCTAGAGATTTTTAAAGGAACTCAATGATTGCTGGGGAACTCCCGGAGAAGTTTTCCAGGGATCCTAGATGAATTTCCAAAGCAAATCATATAGAGGATCTGTTTCTGGATTTCATCTCATGGCTCCGATGTTCATTCCATCAAAAACAAAGCAATGGAAAGGCATTTGATTTATTTCTGATATTTGCGATTTTTTTGGGGAGGATTTATTATTATTTATTCAGACTAAGGCCGAAGTGGCCTGTGCGGTATATAAGAGTCTCCTCCATTCGGCTCGGTCCATGGCTACACGTCGCCAACCACGCAGTCTACGGAGGGTCCGCAAGTCATCTTCCACCTGATCGATCCACCTTGCCCGCTGCGCACCTCGCCTTCTTGTGCCCGTCGGATCGTTGTCGAGAACCATTTTCACCGGGTTACTGTCCGACATTCTGGCTACGTGCCCGGCCCATCGCAGTCGTCCGATTTTCGCGGTGTGAACGATGGATGGTTCTCCCAACAGCTGATGCAATTCGTGGTTCATTCGCCTCCTCCACGTACCGTCCGCCATCTGCACCCCACCATAGATGGTACGCAGCACTTTCCTTTCGAAAACTCCACGAGCATCGTCCAGGTCTCGTGTCCATAGAGGACTACCGGTCTAATGAGCGTTTTGTAGATTGTCAGTTTATTACGGCGGCGAACTCTATTCGATCGGAGCGTCTTGCGGAGTCCAAAGTACGTACGATTTCCAGCCACTATGCGTCTCCGAATTTCTCTGCTGGTGTCATTTTCGGCAGTCACCAGTGAGCCCAAGTACACAAATTCTTCTACCACCTCGATTTCGTCACCACCGATGCAAACTCGCGGTGGGTGGCTCACATTGTCTTCTCTTGAACCTCTTCCTATCATGTACTTCGTCTTCGACGTGTTGATGACTAGTCCGATCCGCTTAGCTTCCCTCTTCAGTCTGATGTAGGCTTCCTCCATCTTCTCAAAGTTACGTGCCATAATATCTATGTCGTCAGCGAAACCAAATAGCTGGACGGACTTATTGAAAATTGTACCACTCGTGTTAATCCCTGCTCTTCGTATTACCCTTCCAAAGCGATGTTGAATAGCAAACACGAAAGACCATCACCTTGCCGTAACCCTCTGCGGGTTTCGAAGGGACTCGAGAATGCCCCTGAAACTCGAACTACGCACATCACCCGATCCATCGTCGCCTTGATCAACCGTATCAGTTTATCCGGAAAACCGTGTTCGTGCATTAGCTGCCATAGCTGGTCCCGATCGATTGTATCATATGCGGCTTTGAAGTCGATGAATAGATGATGTGTGGGCACGTTGTATTCGCGGCATTTCTGCAGTACTTGGCGAATGGCGAACACCTGGTCCGTGGTGGAGCGTTCGCCCATCAACACCGCCTGGTACTGCCCCACGACCTCCCTTGCAGTTGGTGCTGGTCGACGGCATAAAATTTGGGAGAGTACCTTGTAGGCGGCGTTCAGCAATGTGATTGCGCGGTAATTGCTACCATCCAGCTTATCGCCCTTTTGTAGATGGGACACACGACACCTTCCATCCACTCCTGCGGCAAAACTTCCTCCTCCCAAATCTTGGTAATGACCCAGTGCAGCGCTCTAGCCAGTGCCTCACCACCGTGTTTAAATAGCTCTCCTGGTAGTTGGTCAACCCCAGGGGCTTTGTTGTTCTTGAGCCGGCCAATCTCCTCCTGGATTTCCTGGAGATCCGGAGCCAGGAAGATTATGTCCTGCGCGCGTTCTCCCAGGTCCATCACCATACTGCCATCTTCGTCTGCCACATCGCCATTCAGGTGTTCTTCGTAGTGCTGCCGCCACCTTTGGATCACCTCACGCTCGTTCGTAAGAAGGTTCCCGTTTATGTCCTTACACATATCAGGCTGTGGTACGTGGCCTTTACGTGAACGAACTTCTCATAGAACTTTCGTGTGTTATTAGCGCGGTACAGTTGCTCCGTTTCTTCACGGTCTCGATCTTCCTGCTGGCGCTTTTTCCTCCGGAAAATCGAGTTTTGTCTGTTCCGCGCCTGTTTATATCGTGCCTCGTTCGCCCTCGTGCGGTGTTGCAGCAATCTCGCCCATGCTGCATTCTTCTCTTCCACTAACTGCTCACATTCGCCGTCATACCAGTCGTTTCTCTGATCCGGGGGCACCGTGCCAAGTGCAGCGGTTGCGGTGCTACCAATGGCGGATCGAATATCTCTCCAGCCATCCTCAAGAGACGCTGCGCCTAGCTGCTCTTCCGTTGGGAGTGCCACTTCCAGCTGCTGCGCGTATTCTTGGGCTAGTCTACCGTCTTGTAGCCGCCCAATGTTAAGCCGCGGCGTCCGACTTCGACGCGTGTTGTACACCGTCGAGAGTTTTGAGCGCAGGCATACTGCAACGAGGTAGTGGTCGGATTCAATATTCGCACTGCGGTAAGTGCGGACGTTCGTGATGTCGGAGAAGAATTTACCGTCGATTAGAACGTGGTCGATTTGGTTTTCCGTTTCTTGGTTAGGTGATCTCCATGTGGCCTTGTGGATATTTTTGCGGGGAAAGAAGGTGCTTCGGACTACCATTCCGCGGGAGGCTGCGAAGTTTATGCATCGTTGGCCGTTGTCATTCGATACGGTGTGCAGACTATCCGGTCCGATGACCGGTCTATACATTTCCTCCCTTCCTACCTGTGCGTTCATGTCACCGATGACGATTTTAACGTCCCGCAGTGGGCATCCATCGTATGTCTGCTCCAGCTGTGCGTAGAACGCTTCTTTCTCGTCGTCAGGTCTCCCTTCGTGTGGGCAGTGCACGTTGATGATGCTATAGTTGAAGAAACGGCCTTTAATCCTCAGCTTGCACATCCTTGCGTTGATTGGCTGCCACTCAATCACGCGTTGGCGCATCTTACCCAGCACTATGAAGCCGGTTCCCAGCTCGTTGGTGGTGCCACAGCTTTGGTAGAAGGTAGCCGCTCGATGCCCGCTTTTCCACACTTTCTGTCCTGTCCAGCAAATCTCCTGCAGCGCCACGACGTCGAAGTTGCGGGGATGTAATTCATCGTAGATCATCCTGTCGCAACCTGCGAAACCTAGCGACTTGCAATTCCATGTTCCAAGCTTCCAATCGTGATCCTGTATTCGTCGCCTAGGTCTTTGCCGATTATATCGAGTCGCATTATCTCTTATATTGTTCGTAATGATTGGTTTTCTAGGCGGCTTATTGGGCCTGCGCAAACCTCCTGTCTCGTCGGAGGGCCGTCGTGTCAGGGCTGTTTAGCGTCCCACCTAACACCAGGACTTGGGCTTGTGCGCTTTGAGCGGCACACGGTCGCTTTGGTGGGGCCTACTTGCGGATACATGCAGCTTTTTATAGAGGTTTAACAGGGCCCACTGTCAAACCCCACCACATCCTAGGCAAGCCCCACAACTCGCAGGGGAGGAAGCAAGCATATTTACAAAAAGGAGCCACGAAATTGGTGCCGTATTTTTTTGTTACACGATGAGATGAATATATGTTCAGTGAGATGAAGATCGGAACAGTTCCCATATGATGAACGACAGAAAAAAGAAACTAACAGGATATTTTCTGGAGGAACTCCATGAAGAACCTACTGAACAATTACAAAAAGAACCTTCTGATCTCGTTTCTGAGGAATTCCTGGAAGCCCTACTAATCGAATATCTAAAAAAACAGGGATTTTCTTTCACGAAAAATCCATAAATATTGTGGGCTCCTCATTGTAGCTGATCTTTTATTATAATTACTTCTACTTCCCTTACTGTTTAATTACATACGCCGAAATTGTTTTGAAAAAGAAAAATAGATTTCCTTGATTTTTTTGATCAATACTAAAGTGACGTTTCACAGAATAGCAACCCTGTATAGAAATTTAGCAACCCAGTATGGGGCGCTAAATATGGAAACTCACGGCTAATTTTGAGTTGCGTTCTCATTTTACATTCCCGTTTAGATACTACCGGTGTAGAAGAGGACCCTATATAGGGCCCGGAAATAGCGATAGGGACCCAGATGGGGACTCCCGTGGAGGTGCTCTAAGAAACGGCTGGATGGATTTTCTTCATTCCTTATCAACTAATTTATTCATCAACATGTGCGACGGATTCACAGAATATTTTTTTAAGTAAAAATTCAGGCTTAAATTGAAAAACATATGAAAAATTGAAATTTTAATTTGTAAGTGAATTTTAAAAAGGTAGATCACGTCTACCGGTCTATCTAGTCTAGTTTATGATCATCATAACATTTACGCCAAACATATACTTTATCCTAATATTGTGCCTTGCAGCAAAATGACAACTTTCGTGATCATTTTCCAAGGCTCTCGAAGATGTGAAAAAAATATCCGCAGTATGAATAGCACGTACTATCAAAGCATCCACCACGTGTCGACTGAATTATCAAAAATATCAAAGTAGTATTCCTAATTCCGCGGGAAAAAACAACGCGTAGTTCCTAAAATATGCATTAGGCAGGGGGAGAAGGCGGAGCCCTGAATCCCTACCCCAACATGTGCGACATCTGGATTTGGTTCTAAACTGTAAACAACAGTGTTAATTCTCTACCACCTTTTTGTTATGGCGGATTCAATTTTTATGCACACTTTTGTTTTTGATATTTAAGCAAAATTAAACACTCAATCATGCAGCATTATAACGATGTGGTATGCTTGAGGTACCTGCTTGATTATAGGGACTCGAAAAAGAATTTATTTGCAGTAACTAACCGAATATAAAAATGTTCGCATTAACGGTTGCGCCCTAACACCGGTTCAAAGCTTCGATGCAGAGTACACGAGCTTTGTTCGCCAGTGACAGGCGTATGAGGCCCTTGGCATTAGGTCACGTATAAAGCGACCCGCGTAAAAAGCGACCCCAGTGAATTTGGAACAATGATATTGTTTTAGAAATCACCATACAGCAAGGTATATTAATGAGAGGAACTGCAGTATCGGGTAAATCAGTATTCTTTATTAAATGGGAACCATGGTTAGTGATACCTCAAACATCATGAATTTTAAAATAGTGGCGGAATTTTGAAATAGAAATTTACAACATGTTAACCCGTTTCGGTCTGACCAAGAAATGAAAATTGAAAAAAACCCGTGTAGGCCCATTTTTTGTCCGATTGCCATGAAATTTTCAGGGAAGAAGCGTCATCATGGCTATTTTTGGTACATGACTTTATTTGACCATGGTGCCAATTCTGCCGGAACAAGGGGGTTCCTGGGTCAGGTGCAGTCAAAAACGGGTCATTTTTTTTAAACCATTGATAAATAAACGAAAGTGACCAGATTGTTGATGTAGACGTGGTCAATCATCATTGACCAGCATCAGAAGTTAGTTTTGATACAATTCAATCACCAGGACATGGTTCTGGATGTTCCTGGAACCTGGTTCACTGGAGTAGTGGACACTTTTCAAGTGATGTTAAACCCAGTCTTGCGACATATCAAACTTCATGGTTTCGGAAGTTTTTGAGAAGTTTTGGACATATTGGCCACGTCCGGAAGTGTTCCCGGGAGCCTGGTTCCCTCAGAGGACCAGAAAATTTCGATTAGCACCGGAACCCATCTTGCGACATGTCTTAGTCCATGATTTTGATAGACAAGCACAGTAATAAACCAAAAACTAGACATGATGACGCTTCTTCCCTGAAAATTTCATGGCAATCGGACGAAAAATGAGCCTACACGGGTTAATTCAATTTTAATTTCTAGATCAGACCGAAACGGGTAATTGAACGCTTGATATCTAATAACAAGTTCTGCATCTCTTCTTCACGATACATACATAAAACACTCAAATACACGACGTTATTCGTTGAAATTGACATTTTAAAGTCTAACTGAATTCGCCCTATTATAGTAGACCCCCTGGGAATCCACAATAGGAAGCTGCTTCCCTATAGTCGACACCTAATTTTATTTTAATTCAATCAAAGTTAATTGTCTATTTCCGGGGATTAAACCACCCGACTTGGACGTTAATTTACAATGTTATGAAAACTCATATGTGGATATGTACGTTTTGTGGAAGATATTGATTTGGTAAATGTATTGGAGGTAACCATTTTCCTTTTGATGGGACTCGAACCCATGACCCTACAGTACGCTAGACTGGTGCTTTAACCAACTAAGCTACGAAGGACCTCCGTCGGCCTTCGCAACCTAGCGGCTACTGAACGAGTGATTTGACTATGCGCCCAATTTGGGAATCTCGAGCTCGTTTTCGCTCGTGAAGAATTTTCCACTTTGCCTTCGATGGGATTCGAACCTACGACCCTCAGTACGCTAGACTGGTGCTTCAACTAACTAAACTACCCGGGTAAAAAATATCATGGAAAAACAATATAATTTATTGTAACATTACTATCAAGAACAATAAACTGACCATAGATTATACTGTAGATGAAATAATATAAATACATTAGAATGTATTGTTATGAACCATTCATTAAATAGCTAATGAAGTTTTCGAATTAGAATGTACGGGTTGTTAAGTATCGTAACTATACAAAATCTGAGATTTTTTCATACATTTTATTTTATCAAACAATAGAGTGTATTGTATATATATTGTTGAAATACCCGAAAATAACACCGTTCAAATTACATTGGATTGAATTGTATTTATATAGTAAAACAATACGATATTGGATTTCTTAACTATGACGGCCTTCATTTTTCTTAAAATTTTATTGTGGAACGGTGAAACAATGAAATTTGAAGAAAAATGAAGGCATATTTAGCGCAATGGGGTAAATATTGTCATATTGCTAATATGCAATTTGAAAAGTTATCAATAATCATTGACTTATGTTCTAAAACATCGCCTCGGGCTGAAAGTCTCGATAATAAAGACAGAAAATTTTTTTTCTAAAACGTTCCAAAAACAATTGTAAATATTGTTACATTAGAGAACTATGTTGACGTATTGTATCCACGGTGGTGATACAATATCCAGTTTTCCGCGAGCGGTAATGGCCGCCAACTTGCCTGCGGGTTAGTCTCTGATTTGACGTTTCTGGAGGTCAACTGCACCCACCATTCGAGCATTTTGATCAATCTTCTTCTTCTTATTGGCATTACATCTCCACTTGGCCACTGGGACAGAGCCGCCTCGCAGCTTAGTGTTCATTAAGCACTTCCACAGTTATTAACTGCGAGGTTTCTAAGCCAGGTTACCATTTTTGCATTCGTATATCATGAGGCTAGCACGATGATACTTTTATGCCCAAGGAAATCGAGACAATTTCCAATCCGAAAATTGCCTAGACCGGCACCGGGAATCGAACCCAGCCACCCTCAGCATGGTCTTGCTTTGTAGTCGCGCGTCTTACCGCACGGCTAAGGAGGGCCCATTTTGATCAATGTGGTATATAAAAAGGCTTGAATTCACTGAATCAGCACCTTCTTATATGCAACATTGGTCATAATGCTCGGAGCGTTGGGTGCAGTTGACCTCCAGACACGTCAAATCAGAGACTGAACCGCAAGCAAGCTGGCGGCCATTACCGCTCGCGGAAAACTGGATATGCAACCATCAAGAAACAATTTTTCCTATTGTTTACATATGGTAATTCAATTGTTAACACTGTTGATTCTATAGTACTTTTTTATCCGGGTACGAAGGACCTCCATCGGCCTTTTTTGCAACTTAGCGTCTACTGAATGAGCCTGAGATTCCCAAATTTGTCGCATAGTCGAATCACTCACAATCCATTTGTCAAGTCAACACTTCCACATGTGTATAGTACACGATTTTTGAGCTCTAAAAGTCACCCGATGACGATTTTTCAAAAAATCGAAAACAAAAAAAATAGATCAAAAATACTATTTATTTAGGGACACCCTAATCTAAGTAGGTAAAATACGAGAGCGTTAATGACTTAACATTGTTAATATTAGTCTACTTCAAAATCAGATGAATTACACCCAGGTTTTTTTTTTACACGGTTGGAATTCATTAATTTCTCGGTTGACCTGAACTGTCACAGTTTTTTTTAAATACCTCCTGAATTTTCTTTGACTTGATCATTTTCCAAAGATTTGTGGATCATTTGTCATGGAAAAATAGCAAGTGTTTTATTGTTTTTCTTGACCATGTTTATAGGAACATATTTTCCTATCAATTGCTAAATTTTAGCGTAGTTATGGATCATAGAATGATTCTTAATGGATACTCCCGAACTATTTTATGGATTTATGGTAGCGTTTTATGCAACATTCAGAAGTTATTTACGGATCGTTTTTTTTATGGATCGTTCTTTATTGTTTATATGCAAAATTATGTTTTGCCCTCCCTTAGGATACCCCATAGTCACCATACGCCGGTAGGCCACAATCAGTTCTCAATCTCAGTCACGTATGGAATCCCAAGTTTAATTACCAAAAGCGCTCTGATTGACGCGCGAGTGCTGTGATACGATCGTACCTGGAACCTGTTAATATATCTTCCAACACTCTCGGCCATAAGATTGCGGCTACAAAGTGAACATTTTTCATGTCGCATATTTTTCAAAGAATTGGATCATCATATTTATTTCTTAGTTATCAAAGGAAGAGTGCTTAATTGTTTACCTACGCTAACATTAGTGATCACAAATTTGAAAAGAATCTGTTATCCAAAAAAAAGTTTTGAAATTAAACTTGCTATAGAACGTTTTATTATAGAATTTAGTTTATACAGATTAATTTTATGATATTTCATAAGAGTTATTCAGACTTATAGCTTGCAGTGTACACATACCGGTGCTATTGTTTACGGATATGCCATTCAAAAACGGACAACAATCGATCGTTACATCGATTAATTGGTTTTATGGCGCTCAGTCTCACCGCGCACCCTCTGCTCATTCCATAAATCATGCGAACTCCACATTGACCGTCGTCCTTTGGTTTATCCAACGATTCTACCCCTTTGTAGAATTGAATCGTTTGCAAGCCTAATACAGTTGTTGTTACATCAGCTGACGCCGCCACGCCGGCCGGTCAGAGGCATTGCACTCATACTTGCGACGACCTTCCCGCCTTCATCGAAAACAATCGATCAATGAATCATATCGTTTCTTATTTTTTTCCCACAGGACGAAAACCGCTACCACGAAGACATTTTCGGAATCACCTTGCGGACGGCGGAAGTGCACAACAAGTCACGTGCCACGGCTCGTATTCGGATGGCATCGCAGCCGTCGTAATTTGCCACAACCTACGGCAATTCGTTGAATGGTGTGCTATCCGAGAGATGAAACAAACCGATCAAAGCATGGAAATTGAATACGAGTCATACGAGGTCAATACGCATAAGATGCTTAAAACATAATTCGTTCACTTTTGCGATGGATATCTAGTTTATAAACGCCAACTTGTAGATTGAGAATCCGCTTGTTTAAAAATTTCATGGAATCAATTTCCTAATCACTTGTACTTAAGGGGAAACGCCTAAACCAATGTTTGAATAACCGCACGAATTCAAAATCTACAAATCTGAAGAAAGAAATAATGCTATTTTTCTTTTTTTGTTGCATTGAATTCGTGGCTGAGATGGAAGCATTGTAGGCGACCTTTCCTGAATTCCGAAGCGTTTTAAACATATTTAAAAGTCATCACTTACCTCATCAATTTGATACAACTCTATATTTACTGTTATCGTGGTTCAAACAAATAGCTCTTCGCCTATAGCACAGTAACATAATAAAAATCGCGATTCATCGCGAACACATTTGTTAAGGGAAAGGGAAATACATCAAATCACTGCACCAGGCATTGAAACATTGAAAGATTTTGATTCATATTTCGAATGACATTTTTTTGCGATGCTTTTTTGAAAAAAAATCTTATCTGTAACTTATGCAGTAATCAAATGTGCATCTATGCGAAACATATCAATAAATTAAGTTTACGATTAAATTCTTTAGAGAAAAACTTTTTTTCTAGAACTATAAAAATGTCTGTCACACAACAAGACTATAAGCTATTTATTTTATTTACGAAAAATACATTGTTGAAAATATCGTAACCAAAACATTTTATTCCTTTCTATTAGAGTTTAAAAAATGCTGATCGAAATGTTTTTTTATCTATTTTATTTACTTAATTTCCTTCTACTCAGCTTGAAGTTCTATATGCAAAACTATCACTCAACAAAGCTATCTAAATCGACCAAATGTTGCAGTTTCATTTCTTTTATATAAAGTACCAATATCCTAGGATTTACCACAGTATTACTAAGTTAATCCAATGAATGAAGTTATTGTAAATAATGAGCCATTTGCTGCTAAACCGACATGATTGGCAAACCATGAATCATATAATGTAAAATATGCATAAGATCAGAACTTATTAAGCAACAAAAGCTGGCTTTTAAATATTGTAATAATTAGGTGAATCAAATGAAACGTCATGGAACACAAGTACACTCATCTTTTCACTACTTAAAATTCACTAGGGAAAGAGGAATGAAAATTATTATTTTAGGCCATTATTGTTTTACCTATTTCGTGTTTGAGCTGAAGGAGTTTTTCCTACTAACATCAATTTCAATCTGCTGATATGATCGACCAATTCAATAGAATCTAATTTACCACTGGAGGAACTAGACGTGGGGCACCCCACTTTTTCAAACAGAGTAAAACTGAAAATGATGTCATCTTTACAAATAACTTTGAAGATTTTTTTTATAGTTATGTATATCGACGGTTTCTCTCTAATCTCATTTCTCAGATCAATGATTTGAGAGATCGCATATTCTTTTTTATGCTGTTCCAACGGGTCAAAAACTTTATCTCGTTTTTGTTTTTACATATTTTTTGGACACTCAACACCCATCCAGCGGATAGCAGATTTTAATACAGAACATAAATGAAACTGTTTAAAATGTTGGCATATATAATTTTGAAAGATTTTATTACAAACATTGTTTTGAAATCTAACAATTTTCTATTATTTCAATACAGTATCTGTACAAAAAGCTTACATTTCCTGTAAGGTTTTAACAAGCAGAATTGTATATGCCATGGTTTCATACAATTATTGTAAGATTTGTTTTTTTTAAAGAAGACATGAAGCTTGAAGGACTGGCCTGATGTTGGTCCAAAATTGGGCAAATGAACTAAAATTGAAAACAGCACTTTTAGGATTTTTTTTGTTTAAAATCATATAAAAAGCAAGAGGCGTATAAAAACATGGTTTCTTTGAAAAAATAGACCATAAATAAGAATCGGTCGAGCCATTAAAATTGATGGAAAAGGTTTAAGAAACATATTGAGTCAGTTTCAAGTAGTGAAAACGATATCACATTTTTATCAATTGTAATAATATGATGTACTGTTATAATAGATAAAATATCATTCTATCAACCTACCGTTTTACACAATTTAAAAAAAGTCATTATTACGAAACAAATCTTAATCGAGAAGACTTTTAATTCTAGATGTGATCTATTTTCGAATCGACTTCTTAAAGGCATTTATATTCAAAGCATTGTTGATAAATATGTATAACGAAGATCCTATTTAAAGCTTTTACATAATTGTTAGATGCAAGTGATTCATCAATTCTACAACAACCGGAACGATTGTAAATATGTAAACACTCTCTATCTCTCAAAAAGCACAAGGAATAACATAATCTTCCACCAGTTTATCGTGAACTTAACATTGTAAAATATGGGAAATAAATTTTTGATTGAACTTATCCACAAAAGTGAACACCGTCATTTTATTGCGTTCTGCAACAAATTACCGAAATCATCTCACCATTTTCACCAATTATCACAGGACGGATTTGAGTAGAGGAGAAAAGAGGTGAGTGCAGCTATACGAATCTGGATTCAATTTGGAAAATGATAAAAGAAATACACTTAACCAGCTTTTTTTAAATTATTTACTTTATGAAAGAGTTTTTTTTTTTAAATTTATGTGTGTGAAAAAAAGGAAGAAAAGAGAAAGAATATTTATAAAGGAAGAGGGAAGAGAAAGAATAATGTTGGAGGATGAAAGAAAAAGAGAGAAAAAAAATTCTCTATTAGAAAAGACAAATAAGAAAGAGGAAGGAAGAAAAAAGAAGGAAGATAAAAAAAGAAATGGAAGAAGGAAAAAGTAAGAAGAAAAACGAAATAGAAGTAAAAAGAAATATAAGGATAAAAAAAAAGAAAGAGCAAAAAAGGAAGAAGAAAGTTGGAAGAAATAAGGATAAATTTTTCGCAAATTTTTAATTTCCACATCTCACTTGTAGCGCCTTACTTCTCATTTCACAATTCTCACTGCTTGGTCCACACTTCTCATTTTCCATTTCTCACTTCTTCTTTTTTACCTCTCACTTCTTATTTTTCACTTCTCGCTTCTCACACTTCTTGCTTCTCACTAAACTCACTTTTCACAACTCGCTTCTCAATCCTAACTTCGCAATTCTCACTACTCACTTCAGGCAACAGCGCGGCTACGTCAAAGCGAATAGAGAGTGTTTTTCATGGCAAGTGCATACGATGGGGAAGATGGATATTGACTCTGTTGTATTTAGTGGCTGTTGCGATTACCTGAGAGGCAACCAGCAGGAATCCGCAATATTTGTGTTTTCCTCGAGACGCATAATATTTGATCAGAAATAATGTATATGCAAAATTTCAACGAAATCAAATATAAATCGACCATCGATTTTAAAGAGAATTGCTCAATAACCAAGTGCTACCAAAGCTTTCGAATTTTCGAAATATATTTTTTTTGGGTTTTTTTCCATAGACGATTAGGTATAATGTGGCACTAATTTTGGTTTGCGATAACCACCCGTGATTTGTTTTTTGCAGAGTATCACACTAGGATAAGCAAGCATTCAACCCTTGGAAAAACATTAATTTGTCCATCAACCGCGAACCCTCTGACAGGAATGCTGCGCCATATAAAAATCACAGGAAGAAGATGCTAATAATTTTCTAGTCCGAGAAAACGATTACAACGAGAGAACAGAGAAGGGCAATTAAAGCCGCGCGCGCTGGAATTTGCACGATTTGCACGGGATAGCACCTTACTGGCGCCACCAGGCCGACCGACCGATGCGATGGACGGATAAGATCGCACCGTCCCAGCCCATTCAGTTTACCTTGTCGCCCGTCATCGATGTTAGTTTGATTGATGGGTATGTTTGCACCAGGTTTACAGTTAAAATTAGTTAAGTAAAATATGGCCTCGATGGCACCCACTCCATTCCGTTTCTGATCGAAAAATTGCACCAGAGTGACTCAACTCAACAGCATTTATGAGCAGCTCGACGGTCATTGATTGCAAGGATATTGCTATTGAATGCTGGGGTCTTTATTCGCTCCGCGATAGAAAGCTTCGGCTACTAAGCAAACAAGACCAGACCAGAAAGTTTTAGATAAAAAAAGTTTTTTAAAGCAATTAACAACTTGCAATCAAATCTCAAACCAATCAAATCCACATGTAGGTATATGCACGTAAATTAAAACAATAAACACAGAGAAACAGACGTCTCACTTAGAACAAAATCCAATCAAAATCATCATTACGGAAACATTACCGCCCAATGCTAAATGCACTGTAGGTGGACAAGCGGCAACCAGGTGGGGGTAGTGAGCAAACGTCAAACACAAGCAAAACCGATGGAAGCGCCATCGGTGGCCGATCGACCACCTACAAAAAATGGAATCCACAATTTAAAAGATCAACGATGGAACATGTGTAGAGTGAGACGTCTGTTTCTCTGTGCAATAAATGTCTAAAAATAAATGTATAATATGAAAAGGTGCTGAAAACTGATTAAGGATTAGCACATTAACCCTGTCAACACACAAACGATTGCAGGATAAGTAGGATCTTCGATGACAGGTTTACAGCCACCGACTGACCACAGTGGTGTCAATTTAGTTTATGTATCAAATTTTATGCATCTGAGTATTGAAGAAAAGAAAATATTTTTTTAAAATTGTCCTAATCAAATGTCTGATAAAATTGTGGGAATCAATGAAATATTTAGTACAACATAGTCTCATCAATATGGTTCTAACAAGGTTTTGTCGAAGATTTCCAATTTGCGAACAATAGTGACAACGCATCTGGGTGTGATGATTGATGACAGATATGTTGCTACCAATCGAGTCACACCTTAAAAAATCCCACAGACCAGGCGCCTCGACTGGAGCAGCTCTGCTCGTGTCTATTTAGTTGCTCATCTGGTTTATTATATATGATCGGATTGGCAGCTGAATCACGCGAACTTTCTTTTGAGCATCATTCTATTTTGATCGCAGGTTGACGATGACCATTCGCAACCCATATTCGTATCCATATGCGGGCCAACATGATTGATCACCTGCTTGATAATCATCAAGTTGTCGCGTTCAAGATAACGGATTTCACCAATGCTTCAGAGCATCGAACGGTACGACGACGTCGCGGCAGCGACATGTCATCAATGCGGCATACCCATTAAGCGCCACCTTGACGAAGGAAAGGAATTCAGGGCGGCTCCACGCGGAGGCTATTTTTAGCAAGCAATGTGATAAACGTGTGAGCTGTTCCGGATTCCTCGTCATCTGAAGCCTGCGAGAGGTGCACTTATGAGGACCAAAAAGTCCGCTAAATTTTGATTGAGCCTTGATAACTAAATGGCAGAAATACGTTACAAATTAAATGTCATCGCAAAGTTATTAATATCTTTTAGGCCAACGTTCAACGCAGCGATGTTTCAAAACTTTCACAGTTATTTGTAAACGATTGCAATCTTCATTCCTCAGCATGGTTGACCAGCCTTTTTCGACTAATTATTTTTAAAACAAGTATGGGGTGATCCTACGAAATTGTTTACGCAAACCTTTGCCGGACCAGTCTGCTTGACGCTATCGAATTTCGTTGCTTCGCTGCAGACGGTTAACCCAAAAAAAAATGAAACCGACGTCTTACGATATTCAGCATAGCGCAAAGAACCCAGCACGTCAGCAGATCGATGGCGGATATTGGCCCGTCCCCGATCAAGGCAACAACGGCGAGAACGACGACGGCTGCCGGTGTGAACTTCGCGAATCAATTGTGGCCTCGGTGTCAGTCAGTTAGTTCCAGCTCAGTTTTCTGCTTGTTCATACAGAAAGCGAAAATGTCCCTTATATGCCTCGCTGACAGAAGAAACGGCCGACAATAAAAGTGCTTGTGAAATGCATGCGTAATTAGTATCGCTTCCGTTTCATCGAACGATATGGGCTTGACGACTTCCAATCAAGTTGGTTTCTTGGGAAAAATCGCACAGATAGCAGAAAGATTACAAATTGCCATTGTTGTCTGTAGAATACATTCCCGGCCATAAGTTTGAGGTTACCTCCTAGGAAAGAACAGGACAACGTTTTGGGCGGAAATTCGTGTTTATACTATGCCTGGCATCATGACGTCGGCATTGGCGTCGAAGTTTTCGGCCCCACGCCAAAAGCAATTCAACCTGAATCGAAGTAGCTATTTTGCTTACTTCTGTAATCTGGAAAAAATAAAATTGTTAACTTTTTATTTTTTTCGCAATAATTGTTTTGAATTACTTTAAATTCAATTAAATGTCTATAAAAACAATATTCCAGTAATATATATAGCATAAACTGTATCGCCTTGCAAGTTCACTAATCCTTAGCAATCCATCATCATGAAGTTGAAAATTGCCGATCGTTAATCGTTTGACCAAGTCAACAGTAACTGCGTTTCCCTTCATTAATTTACCACATACTTCCTCTGAATTCTCAATTCATCCTACCCATTAAAATCAGAAGCACATGTCATTATTGCTTGTTTCCTTCAGTAACAGAAACGACAAAAACGCCTTTTATGAATGCACCGTTACGTTGTCGGAATCTTTTTATACACTCTGGTTAGTGGGTACAACCGTCTTCAGAAGCTGGTCCTCTTCTCCTTGTATAGAAGACACAAAACAAAACAAACCCGGCATCGGGGCGGATCTAGGTAATACCATTAAACTGCAACCGAACATGAAATCCGGCCATTAAAACGTAATGTTTATTCGCTCAAGATGACCACCGTTTTTTTTTTTTTTTGCAACTATACTTAGTCATACTACTAGCCGTAGTGGTCCATAAATAGAGGTCCACTACACAGACTTGAACGAATTGCTCTTTGTTTTGCTCGCATTCTTTTTCCCGAACGGGTTGCAGTAAATCACTCAACCCTAGCAGGCCGCGACACTAACAGCTTAACAGCTACGGTTCGAAGTACCTCCGCACGCGACAAAACCGTTACCAAGTGATGACAGAGGCGTCTTCGAATCGGAATGCGGGCCCAAGTAACATTTTGAATTCTATTTAGATTTATACTAGTTTTATTACAGTTCTATGAACGGATTGCATAATCTGTAATAAAATTTACCTCAAAACTTCATTCCCTTATAATGATTTTGAGTGATGCTCCTGTTTATTTTAATAAATTGAAGGATACTTCTCCCAGCTGAAACCATGTAGTTTTAAGAAAGTTTTATGGTGCTCTTCGTCAAGTAAGAACGATTTTGAGATTGCCGCCATAAAACTTCCACAAAAATTTGTAGATTTAATTGAGAGACAGTGCTCTTGTTGAAGAATATATCAAAAAATCAAAACATACTGTCAAATTGGAGGCAAATAAGTAGCATAACTTAGAACTAGTGGATCATTAAGGAAAAAATAATGTAAATTTATCCATTACACGAACACCCCATTTGCGCAATAATCACATTGACAAGATTGTTTTCAATTTATCATCGGTTGCTTTGCTATTTTGTTAGACCACTGCTTGACAGAATTCAGTTTCTCCCATATACTTCTGGTGGATCTGAGTTAATTTATCTCAAAATACATTTTCTTTCCTTTTAGCGAGTCAGCAATTATTATATAACGCTAATCTCCATTCTACTTGATGCAATACTTTGTTATATTTTTCCAACATCTATCGAACGATTCTGCTGGAACACATTGTGCAGTATGTTTCAAAAAGGTATTATTTAAAAAATACTTGCAAGGTAACTTTTTAAAATAAGAATTAATTTGAGGACAAGCCTCCCGGATCAAAATTAAAAGGAACTTGCGTTTTTAAGGGCACCGCACCCAATTTGGAAGCAACGCACAACTGTATTATTTTTTATCCCAGGATGCGTGAAATAATAAAGTTGATAGTTGTGCGTTGCTTCCCTTTTGAATGGGGGCATTTAACACCCAAGATATGGTCGTTTCCGTGAAATCCGTGAAACCGGTTCTGAACAAAGCGACCATAATTATGTTTTTCATTACTATATCAATATGGGTATCAAACTTCACGGGTTTTAAAGGCCATAACAATGCATATGTGTTTAGTATAGGTGAGAATGGTTTAAAATGCACTAAAAGTTTAGTTTCTAGGAGTTGATGAGACAATGACCATGTGTCTCCATATGCCTGTATGTATGCTTATATGATGAACATGTTCAAAATTTGTAGGCATAAATAGTAATATATCTCCAAAATGAATGGAATTACAAGCTTGGTGTCTTCTACAAAGTTTTTCAGAAAAAGTATTGCTACAACTTTTGTGACGACACAAACCTCGTATGTTCAAAATGGAAAAAATCCTTCTTACTTTTAGGGGGATCACTTTTCTGGGCGTTTATATTTTTCATATGAATGAAATATTTACCCCAGTAAAATGAAAAAAAAATCATCTCACTTTTAGGAGGAATACTTTTTTTTGGCGGTTGTATGTTTCATATGGATGAAATATTGCCTTTGTTGTGAAAATTAAGCTTTTCATGAAATAATTGTTATGTAGGTATCAAAGATCAATCAACAAACATACTAAACCGTCTGAGACGAGTTAAGTACTCTCCAATTAATTCCACCAATTATTTTCGAATCTTTGCAGATACGTATTTCGACCACAACTGTGTGGTCGTCTTCAGAGTCTTGTTCTTCTTCTTCTTATTGGCATTACATCCCCACACTGGGACAGAGCCGCCTCGCAGCTTAGTTCATTAAGCACTTCCACAGTTATTAACTGCGAGGTTTCTAAGCCAAGTTACCATTTTTGCATTCGTATATCATGAGGCTAACACGATGATACTTTTATGCCCAGGAAAGTCGAGACAATTTCCCATCCGAAAATTGCCTAGACCGGCACCAGGAATCGAACTCAGCCACCCTCAGCATGGTCTTGCTTTGTAGCCGCGCGTCTCACCGGTAAATAAAATAATTTGGATCTCTTTTGATGAAAAGATCAGGTTTTAAATATGTTTCAGTTATAATGGCAATGTACACGTTATGAACTGATAGGAAGTTGAATAATTCATCTTTCTTACCCTTTAAAGAGCGGGCATTCCAATTTTAGATTTTCAAAGAATTACTTAGATCCATTAAAACAAAGTCCAATAACAATTGTTTGAGTATATTTGATACTAACCTGAACAGCTTCAGTTTTGGTATTTGCTTTGAACATTGCATCAATCATGTGATGTAATTGTTCATTTAGAAAATCAAAGTCGGAAGCAGACATGATACCTGTCAGAACGAACTAGGGTGGTCGGTATGGGCCATTTTTGACAAATACCGGTATCCGGTATTTGGTGTAGTTAATACCGGTTGATCTGTAATCTCCAAAACTTTAAGCCCCGTTGCCCCTTATCAGTATCACAGTTAACTCTCTCTTTAAATTTAAACTCAATCGTTCGTGTTCGACGTATCGACGTATCGTATCGACGCTATCGCAGTATGTGTAGGCAGAGTGTAAAATAATCGAAATTTTTTAGTGAAGTCCATTTTTTTTTCATTTGTCAGTTCACTTCCGACACATTCATAGTCGGCTCTGGACAGTCAATATTCAGTTAAATATTAGTCATTGAATATTTATGCACATTTTACAAATTGATAAATTATCTGAAATCAGAATACGTTTCAAATGAGTAAAGTGATTTATCACACAGAACTGAATCCGATTTTCATCCGCGAGGAACTTTCAGCGGTAAACATCAACATAAACAATGCTAATGAATCGCCTGCTTTGAGCGTAATTACAGCGGCACACTAGGAGTTAACTTTCTGAAATCAGTATGGCGAAAGGCATCTAAGGTTCGATTTCTCAAAATTAAGCCCCTTCGTCGAAAAAATATTTGGTAAGCGTAGTAGCGGACACCTTCCTACATAACCGGTACCAAATAGTTTTTCATGAAAAGTTCCTAATTTTGAGAAAACCCGCGTTAGATGTCTTTCGCCATACAAATTTCTGGCGGTTAACTCATGCTGGCTATTTGCGCATATACGATAGCGCCTGAATGTGGAAGCGGCGAGTAGAAAATCAGCCACTGCCAATAATTCATTATGATTTTTTCTGCACATAGTAAACACATTCAGTGACAGTCGAATGAATGAGTTCGTGGAGTAGTTGTTTGAATATGCCATTCTATGTTTTGAATATTCATGCGATGTTTGTCAAAATTCGGACCGAAGTAGCTTCATGAAGATGAATATTTTATGCTCTGTGTGTAGGTACTGTAGGAAGATCGCTGATCGTAGGGTCGGTAGCTCGGACAAATTATAATAAAATTCAGTATTCTTTGAAACCCGGTGGAATAAACTGTTTTTTGCTAGTCTCACCCAAAACAAGTGATTTTCTATGCGGTATCCGATAGTGCAAGTTAAGTGAACAGGTGAACAGGATATACGAATGCAAAAATGGTAACCTGGCTTAGAAACCTCGCAGTTAATAACTGTGGAAGAGCTTAATGAACACTAAGCTGCGAGGCGGCTCTGTCCCAGTGTGGGGATGTAATGCCAATAAGAAGAAGAAGAAGAAGAAGGTCAGGACGAAGCCATTGACCTCGAAGTGCAGCTATGGACCTTAAAAACTTAAGTATACAGTCCACTAGTAGTGCAAGGTCCAGAACATGGTCCTTACTACCGGATTTAACTCAGTGCACATAATCGGACAAGCGTTGTGTGAACAGTTCGACTAACTGGTGAAGATTTGCGTTTGGAATTTGTGGATACATTCCTGCTAAAAAACTTCCGCCATCGAAAACCTATTGGTGCCATTGTGTGGTTGCAGTTATATTGTGAACAGTTGTATTGCCGGCGGCAGTGTGCTGCTTTAAAATTCATCACTCCTGCTTTTCGTTCTTGATGTGGTGCGTGTCGTGCCGATCTGCAGGCAAGGGGATATATTGCTGATGGATGCAGGCAGGCTTGTAAAATGTCATCTGCATGTCATTTGACTAATTTGTTCATAACTTTCTTCAGAAGTATAATTTACATCATAACTTTAGATGTACTCATAATGCATGAGTAGGGCTATATTTTTTGTTCAAGGGTACATTGCTCTAAATATAACATCTAAGGCTGGAGAGTGAAAACTCTTCAAAATGTCACGTGTCATTTAACATTCTTCTTCTTCTTCTTCTTCTTCTTCTTATTGGCATTACATCCCCACACTGGGACAGAGCCGCCTCGCAGCTTAGTGTTCACTAAGCACTTCCACAGTTATTAACTGCGAGGTTTCTAAGCCAGGTTACCATTTTTGCATTCGTATATCATGAGGCTAACACGATGATACTTTTATGCCCAGGGAAGTCGAGACAATTTCCAATCCGAAAATTGCCTAGACCGGCATCGGGAATCGAACCCAGCCACCCTCAGCATGGTCTTGCTTTGTAGCCGCGCGTCTTACCGCACGGCTAAGGAGGTGTCATTTGACATAATGTCATTTGAATGACATTTTGCCTTCACGCCCCGGATTACATATTTACAGCAATGTCTTGTTCAACAAAGTTGTAGGCACATTTAAGCGCTATAAGTTCGTTAACATCAAGAACCAATAGCTAACTTCTGAAAAAAGATCTGGGATAATTATACAAACGAATGCAAATGACATTTTACAACACTGGATGCAGGTGATGCGGAGGATTAAAATATTTCTAGCGGTCAATCGGATACAGGCGCATAGCACAGACTCAGGAAAGTAATTGATTGCATGTTGTTGGTGGCGTTTTTGCATGTGGCGTCTCCATGTGTGGGTAATTGTGGGGTGAACAAAGACTTGAATAAATTCTTAAATCTACTCGCATGGGAGTTTCATTCCGGGATTGAGGCAGGGTTCCAATCAAATGTGTCCCTGACTGTCGCTTTGGTTTA
This sequence comes from Armigeres subalbatus, assembly GCF_024139115.2. Classification (NCBI taxonomy): domain Eukaryota; kingdom Metazoa; phylum Arthropoda; class Insecta; order Diptera; family Culicidae; genus Armigeres; species Armigeres subalbatus. The sequence continues at coordinate 437,029,795 of NC_085140.1, read as the reverse complement.
TTGGTTCGATGCTGTTCCTCCTTGTCGGCTGCCTTTGGTCGTTAGTCAGTCAAGACGAATCGCGTCACTGTGGAACGTCGCGTTGATTAAATCACCTAGCAGTGTTCCAGTTTATTGGCATAGTAGTGAGTGATAAAAGTGATTCAAAAGTGAACTCAAAAATTCGGTTTATTGCACTGCTGCAATTAATTGCGAATGTAAATCAAACGAACGTCAGTGAAAGTGCTATGAATGAACATTGAACTTTAAAAGGTGTTAGCAGTGCTTTAAACTTTGAATTATAGCAAGTGAAGTGCAAAATGGTTGAAAATATCGGGCTACGTGAGCTCGGAAAGCAGGAGAGGCAGCTGAAAAATTCTATCAAAGCCATTGCGAAGTTTGTCAGTGAGTTCCAGAGGTCAACCCAGGAAAACCAAATCGATGTGAGGTTGGAGACGTTGGAGAATGCCATGAACAGCTTCTACAGCGTTCGTCGTAAGATCGAAATGGCCATCGATGAAACTGACGCAGAAGAAGATGTGAAGGAAACCGCAGAGGAGCAGAAGAAGCGCTTGGAGAAGTTGGAAATAATACGGGTAGAGCAGTACGAAGCAGTCATCCGGGAAGTGGAAGAGCAGTATTTCGCTACTAAGGCCGCCTTGCTATCGCTAAGATCACCGAAGGTGGAATCAAAAATAGCTACAACAACTTCGATTGCAGTAGGTCATGGAATGTCACGAGTCAAGTTGCCTTCCTTCAGTGGCAAGATAAAGGAGTGGGTGACTTTTAGAGACACGTTTCGCAGTCTGATCCACAATAATGTTCAGCTTACAGCCATTGATAAATTCTCCTATCTGCGGCCATCTGTCTTCGGTGATGCACTGCAAGAGGTCAGTTCGGTAGATCTTTCCGGTGACAACTATGAGGTAGCATGGAAGGCTCTGGAGAAAAAATATGAAAATAAGAAGCTCATTGTCAAAGCACATTTGGATGCTATCTTTGCTGTGGAGCCTGTAAGACGAGAGAATTTCGACGCATTGAATCATCTGATCAATGAATTCGACAGGAATCTACAAATGTTGAATAAAATCGGAGAAAACACAGCGAATTGGTCAACGATTCTCGCTCATTTGCTCTGCTCTCGTCTAGATGTGACTGTGGGAATCGCACCATAATTACAAGGACGTGCTTAGATTTGACGAGCTAATCGAGTTCCTAAGAGACCACTGCCTTGCGCTGCAATCTATACCGTCAAATAAATCGACTGATTCCACTCAGAGACGAGAAAGAGGCACAGTTATACACACATCCTCGGAGTCTACAAGAAAGTGTTTGTTTTGTGCAGAACCGTACCATCTTCCGTTCAAGTGTAACAAATTCAAAAGCCTCTCGGTCGCTCAGCGTGTAGAAGAGACCAACCGGAAGCGCTTGTGTCGAAACTGCTTGGCAGCAGGACATTATGTTGAAGGATGTTCCAGAGGTTCCTGTACAAAGTGCAACAGAAAACATCACACTATGCTGCATTTTGAAAACGCATCATCCAGTTTCCGAGCCACTAAAACATCCGTTCCACAAACGCAAGATCAATCCCGCGAAGTAGGACAGTCACAGCCATACTCAAGCCAAGCTACATCAAAAAGTCAAACACAAACACCCATTCAACCAGCCACACAAACCACAAGCTCCTATCCCGTGATCCAATCAAGCTCTCAGCACATTCCCCCACACCCCACCACAAATTCACACGCCACTGTCACACTACAAGCTATAAAGCAATCAGAAGCCATGCAAAGTTTCCCTCGACAAGTGCTAATGTCAACCGCAATTGTTCGAGTACAAGACTAATTCGGCAATATTTCCTATGCTCGTACCCTCCTGGACTCATGTTCGGAATTCTGCAACGTAACGTCAAATTTCTCGAAAAAGCTCAAGCTTCGAGGAATGCCACGGTACATGGTACAAGGAATCGGATGCAGTAGCGTTACATCGTCAAGGATGGTGACTGCAAGAATTCAGCCCAGAAGTGAAGCAATTTCAGCGTTCGGAGAGGATATACAGTTCTACGTTTTCCTGAAGATCACCCGTGAGTTGCCGATAAGTCCAGTGAAAGTGAGCCGATTGAAGATCCCGACCGATGTTGTGCTAGAAGATCCTAGTTTCGGTGAACCTGTTCCCATCGATATGATTATGGGAGCCGAATTCTATCTGGACCTTCTTGCTGCGGGAAGTATGAAGCTCTCGGACGATGTTCCAACCCTACAAAAAACAGTCTTTGGCTGGATCGTGTCCGGCCATACATCCCCAATTCCTAAAAATAACCCAGAAACATCAACATTCGTTTGTACAACGGTAGATCTACAAGAACTTTTAGCGAGATTCTTGGAACAAGAGACGTTATACGTTAACAGCACATTGTCCATTGAGGAAACAGCGTGTGAAGAGTTATTTAACAAAACGACGTCTAGAAACAAAGACGGTAGATTTGTGGTAGCATTGCCTAGGAAGGAACACGTTATAGAGAAACTGGGAGACTCCAAAAACATTGCCATCAAGCGGTTCTTGAGTCTGGAGCGACGGCTGGATTGCAACCCCGCGCTCAAGGCAATGTATACTGAATTCATTCAGGAATATTTGTTGATGGGGCACATGAAACAAGTTCCGGAGGAATGTTTCGAGAAACCAGTGTATTATTTGCCACACCACGCTGTTCTTCGCCCGGACAGCACGACTACAAAACTTCGTGTAGTCTTCGATGCGTCATGCCGCACGTCGACAGGGTTATCTCTAAATGATGCATTAATGGTGGGTTGTTCAAGACCCTCTTCTGACTATTCTGGTTAGATTCCGCCTCCATCGAATTGCAGCAGTTGCTGACGTCGCAAAAATGTACCGAATGGTACTTACTCAGCCATGTGACCACCCTCTCCACAAAATTGTGTGGAGGGATTCGAAGGAAGAGCCCATCAAAATCTTCGAACTCACCACAGTCACATACGGGACCGCTAGCGCGCCATACTTGGCAACGAGATGCCTGAAGAAGCTTGGTGAAGATTGTGCAACAACGCATCCCGTTGCATCTGACGTCATTCTGCACGATTTTTACGTTGATGATATGTTGTCGGGAGCAGACAACATCAAGGAAGCCAAGCTATTAGTAAAGCAAGTGGAAGAAGTGACTAATTCGGCAGGGTTCATTCTCCGAAAATGGAACTCGAACTCTCCGGAGCTGCTCCGCAGTATTCCGAAGAAAATGCGAGACGATCGTTCAGTGCTGGACATCCAATCATCAAGTACGACGGTGAAGATTTTGGGATTGCAATGGAATGTGACGGCCGACGAATTTCAATTCAGCTTTCCCAAATGGAAGTCGGATACCGCAAGTATCACCAAGCGAAGTATTCATTCCGATGCAGCTTGCCTTTTTGACCCTTTGGAATTGATTGGCCCAGTTATCGTGCAAGCAAAAATATTCATTCAGCAGCTTTGGCGGCTGAAACGCGGCTGGGACGACCCCTTGGACGAATCATTGCAACAAATGTGGAAAAAATACCGCCAGAACCTCATGGCGCTCGAAAGTCTAACAGTTCCTCGTTGGATTGGACTCAGCAACGATTGCGCTTCAGTTCTTTTTACTTCTCCGAGATAATCGGCTACTCTTATTCAACCTCATCGTGGGGTTAAATAAGAGTGGGGTGTTAGAGATACTTAGCTGGAGACTTTCATCTGCCCTTGTCGTGACCTCAGGGTCGTTTTTCTAATTGCTCTTAGGAGAAATTGGAGGGGTATTGGCGGGCGGACTTCCCTTATAATACTTTCAAAGCGGAACACCGAAAAACAAGATTTTAATACGGATTATTCTCGAAATGAAGGTTAACCAATAGTGTAGTTTAGATTAACATTATATATTCATAGTATTTTCGGCATTGTTATAGCCATTCAAGTAATAAAGGAGGGGAGATAAAGGAAGCACCATTAACATACCGCATTTCTCCTTTGGATGCACTGATGGTTGGAGACCGCCGGTGCGGCTCTGGCTCGTCTTTGATCGTGTCTAGGGCGAAGTTCCATGTTCGCGATGCTGCTCGGCGGATAGTGCCTTGGGATGTGCCTGGGTGAGGCCTGCCAACGGTGGTGGATGCTTTGGGCTTCAGCTGGGCCTGGGCGAGGCACGCCAGCGATGAGGGAGGTTTCCGACTTCGGCTGGGCCTGGGCGAGGCACGCCCGCGATGGTGTAGGTTTTCGGCTTCGGCTGGGCCTGGACGAGGCACGCCAGCGATGGTGGATGGTTTTCAGCTTCGGCTGGGCCTGGGCGAGGCACGCCAGCGATGGTGTAGGTTTTCGGCTTCTGCTGGGCCTGGGCGAGGCACGCCAGCGATGGTGGATGGTTTTTGCCTCTGGCGGATGCTTTGGGCTGCTGGGCCTTGACAAGGCACGCCAGCGATAGTGGAGGTTTTCGGCTTCGGCTGGGCCTGGGAGAGGCACTCCAACGATGGTGGATGCTTTTGCTTCGGCTGGGCCTTGACAAGGCACGCCAGCGATAGTGGACGCTTTTTCCACGAGAACCTTCGCACGGCGCCACTGCCGTAATTACAAAATGGTGGCTAGCTCGTCGTGGCGGACTGCCAAAATCACTCCCCTATTCCGGATACAACAAATTCTCGGCTTCTACACGGCACTACACTGCACACGCGACCAAAGTCACCCTTTTGGGTTTATGAGGCAGAAAATTTACACTGTGAAGGATACGAAAATTAAAATTATTTTACGGACTTTAACTTTTTGTCCCAAGTATCTTTCACCTACTGAGCCCTGATGCCTGGCGGCAAAGGTTTTATTCCTATCCCTTTTTCCCTCGGCAACGACCACGTGTCGACGAACAGACGCGAAATGTCAGTTGTCATCGTGACGGAATAACGACGAGTGTGCGTTCACGGATTGTAGAGGTGCTCAAAGGATAGAGGAGGTTTATTCTTATTTCGGTCTTAGGTATTGGGTTTGTATTGGAAGTTCAATAATTCTTTTATGTGTGATTTTCCATTATATTCATAATTTCTTAGGCGGTAAGTTGAGCTACCATAATTCAATAGTAATATAAAGTTGGAATAACATGTAGAGGTTTAATGTGACCGTTTTGGCCGGTAACATTCATCCCCCACTCCGTTTTTAAAAAAAAATTGTTTTTTTTCTGTATTGAGAAGTCAAAGTCAGGGAATCTGTCCTAGTAGCTCTCTTTTCAATTAGAGTTAGATTGATTTGGCGAATTGATTTTTCCGTTCCAATGAGAGGACCTCTATTTCGCAAAATCGCTTAACTCTCATTGATAGAGTCTGGCTATTAGAATAGAATGGACCACGGTAGCTCTCTTTTCACTGAATGGTGAATAGATTTGGCGGAATGATTTGTCCGTTCTTATGAGAGGAACTCTTTTCCGCTAAATCACAAACCATTCAGCAATAGATTCTGGCTACCTGAATGGAATACGTCGGGAGGTGGTAACTCTCTTTTTACCGAAGGGTGAACAGATTTGGCGGAATGATTTGTCCGTTCTTATGAGAGGAACTCTTTTCCGCGAAATTACACACACCATTCCGTAATAGAGTCTGGTTACCTCACTGGAAAAGGATATTGGGTTCCACACAAAGTAGCTCTCTTTTAATTCAGCGGTGAACTGATTTAGTGGAATGATTTGTCCGTTCTGACGAGAGGAACTCTTTTCCACCAGATCACAAACCGTTCAATTATAGAGTCTAGCTACGAAGGGAATAGGTCTTGGTCAGGAGTTCTCGCTGTTGCAACTCTCTTTTGGTTACGAGTTGACTAGATCTGGTGGAATGATTTGTCCGTACTTATGAGAGGAACTCTTTTCCATCAGATCTCTTAACACTCAACCATAGAGTCTGGCTGCTCAGCTAGTGAACGAAGTGAATCAAAATAATATGCATCACTGGGATCATGGCCTTCCGGCATAAGGGTTCGTCAGAAAAAGCAGGTCCAACCTCTCGAAATCAAATCTTTAGAAATATTAAGCTTTTATTTACCTAATTGATACTTTTATTGTAAATTTAACTTAAGCTAGGAAGAGAAAATAAGTATTCTAGAAACCTCTTCATTTTATTTAATTATCACCGAAGTGAAATTCGGGATTAAAAAAAAACTCATTCACACATTCATTCATTCCCCCCACCTTTCATACAATTTTCATTCACACCTTCCATTCACACGGTTGTCTGGCTAAAACTATCCTACCAAGAACAACACACTCACACGCACACACACCAGTTATCGACTATTTGGTTAATTCTAGGGCCCTTATTATAAATTTGAGAAGGTCTAGCGTTCTTGCTAGACCCCCTCGATCGTAGGTATCATTCGATCAACGAAATTTACCACCTGGGAGGCGTTACTATTTTAGTAAACAATCGCCTTAAATGTGACACTGGCAACGCCAGCGATTGTCACTAAAGAAGAAAACGAGATGAATGAGAGGAAGAGGCATCATATGATGTGTATCAGGAGGAAACAACCATTGAAACTCTGACGACGACGAGAACCGAGAAGCATGAATGACGTAAATTTTTTTTTCCTTTTTTTTTTTTTTTTTTTTTTTTTTTTAATTTGTTCTATTTGTTTTTCTCCGGTGAGAGGCAGTTTACCGAATTTTCAATAATCATTCTAGGGGATTTGAGTAAGGAAGAGAAAGCAAAACAGATGTTCAAATCGGCACTACCCTGGCTTCAGGTGAACGGCTGGCCAGATTCCTAGGTTTTTTCCACTTAGGTCCTCCAGCTCATAGGAGGACGAGCCGATTTTAGCCTTCACCCGGCAGGGTAGATATTGCCGGCCTAGTTTGGCATTGTAATTTTCGACGGCCGAAGACTGCTTCATGTTCTTCCGGTAGACTAACTGTCCTACCGCAAAGGACTTGGCGAACGTACGGTTACGCAGATTGTAACGGCTTCGGGACACGTCGTGGGATTTTTCGAGATTTTTACGAACGATCTCGTGAATGTTCGTGAACATCTGTTTGCGTCTTTCCGATTTCTCTTCCGCGGATAATTCGTCTCCGTGACGAGATAGACGGTGGTCGGACCCTGCTCCGATAGCTCTTGTCCGTGGGTAATGAAATACGGAGTGAACCCGGTCGAGGCGTGGATACTGGTGTTGAGCATTAGCTCAATTTCGGGCACTTTCATATCCCATACACGCTGGTCTTCCTGGACATAAGTGCGTATGGCCGCGTTTATTGTCCGGTTGACGCGCTCGACCGGATTCGATTGCGAATGGTAGCGGGAGTTCAGCCAGTGTGTGATTTTGAAGTGATCTAATAATTCTTTGAAGTCTTTTGAAGTGAAAGTACTGCCATTGTCGGTGATAATGGTTTCAGGGACAGAATTCCGGTAGAACCACTGATTCTTCAAAATCACACACATGGCTGAACTATCCAGCTTTTTCATCGGGTGAATCATTACCCACTTCGAGAAATAGTCACAAATCACTAGAATGTGCTGATTTCCTTCCGGCTCCGTGGCAACGGACCAACAAAATCCATTGAAATGATTTGCCACGGCCGGGACGCACAGCGCATTTTCCCCATTTCCGGGGTTGTTTGGACGTAAGACGGCTTGACCTCCTTGCAGGTGGAACAAGCGTGAATATATGCCCTGACGTCCTTGGCCATCTTGGGCCAATAATAGCGCTGTTGGACACGAGCTATCGTTTTGTCAAACCCAGGATGGAAGTGCTCATCGTGAGCTTGCCTCAAAATCTCCGCAACATCATCGGCTGGAACTACTTGCTTCCATTCGAATCGCGAGTCGAAAGGTACATTCCGGGCAGTGACGAACTTATACAGCCTGCCATCTTCAACCTTGAAGTCGACGAAGTCGTCTGGGCGGCTGCTGACCTTATCCATCAAGGAGGCGTACCACGGAGAAGTCGGTGAATCCTGGACTAACGCTATGCTTCTCGACAATGCATCCGGGACGACATTTTCTTTGCCTTTCCGGTGCACTACGGTCATGTCGAACTGCTGAAAGTCCAAGCTCCACCGACTACACCGGGACCCAACCTTCCACTTCGTCTTTAGGATGTGGGTCAACGCCGACGAATCCGTCACTAAGGTGAAGTGGTAACCTTCAATGTACCCCGAAACGCTTCGATGGAGAGCAAGGCGGCTAGAGCTTCCTTCTCAGCAGCGTGATAGTTCTTTGAGGAGTGGTGAGCTTCCTAGAAAAATAGGAAATTACCCGCTCACCCTCCTCCTGCTGCTGAGTGAGCACTCCCGCAACAGCGACATCGCTGGCATCCGTCTGGATGGCGAACTCCGAGAGAAATCAGGACTTCCCAGAATCGGAGCGGCGATCAGCTGCTCTTTTATCTGGCAGAAAGCTCTCTCCGCGGCTGGATTCCAGCCGATGACCTTGGATTTGGACTTGAGGAGGTCCGACAGGGGCCCGCAAGTCTCACTGAAGTTCAGGATGAACCGGCGGTAGTAATTTGCCATTCCTAGGAATCTCCTGAGCTTGGTGATCGTGGTCGGTCTCTCGTACTCGACGATTGGACGGATCTTGTCCGGATTTCCACGCAGACCTTCCGAGCTCAAGAGATATCCTAGGAAGGAAATCTCCGGCACCCCGAACTGAGACTTCTCGTTAATCATAAGGTTGGCTCTGTTCAGTCGACGCGCAATTTCACGAAGCAACTGAACGTGATGCTCAAATGTCTCCGTTACCACGACGATATCGTCGAGGTAAACGAAGACATAGGGTTCCAGTACACCGTGGCCCAAAACTCGGTCCATCAGTCTTGCCAGCGTAGCAGGACTGTTGACTAGACCAAAGGGCATCCGGGTGTACTGGAACAACCCCTTGCCCTGCACACTGAAGGCCGTATACTTCCTCGAGGACTTCTCCAGCGGAACTTGTAGGAAGGCTTCCGACAAGTCTATGGTGGATAGGTATTTCGCCCTCGGAAGTTGGCCTAGAATTCGGCAGGGGTGCGGCAAGGGGTAAGCATCACGAACAGTACGTTCGTTAATCTTACGCGCGTCCAAACAGAGCCGAACCTTATGAGGCTTGACGACTGGTACGCAGTTCAGCGACCAATCAGAGTTGCTGGGTTCAATTATGCCAGCGTCCAACAATCTTTGTAGTTCTACAGCCACCAGACCTTGTGTCTTGGGGGACATGACGTATGGGAACTGTCGAACGGGCGGTTTTCTCCGCCACTCTTCACTGAGTTCGATTTTGTGTTCCGCCAACGGAGTGGTTGACAATCGTCCGGGCGGGCTGCTATAAACAGCGTTTTGATCTGCTCTATGGTCTGCTGCTCGATAGCAGTCAGAACAGTCGGAGACAGTGGTGACTCGCGGCTCCTTTCTTCCTCTGAGTTCTCCAGCATGGCGCAATCAGTGATTGTGGGCTGGATACTGAAGGTCTTCCAGAAATCCATGCCACAGATGCAGCTGATGGCCAGGTTAGGAACTACCAGAGTCGGAACAACCTTGACCGTACCGTTCCATGAAAAAGGTAAATAAATTCGTCCGCGGACATTGAGCGCTTCTCCGCTCGCTGTGCGTAGGCGGACGGGATCCCGAAGTGGAAATAACCGCTTCGGTTTGAGTGAATTGAAGACGCTGTCATTGATCAGGGTAAGATTACTACCGCTGTCAAGAAGAGCGCGAAAGTTTACACCGTAAACTTGTACAGAAGTGTACGGACGATTATCGTTGGGGAATGGATATGAAATGGTGTACGAAGCCGGAGATACTTGGTAAAGATCATCCGAAGCCGGCTCGAAACAAGCGAGAGGTTTTACGCCTAGAAGTTTTGGTTCAGCGGCCGGCGGTTTTGGCTCGCTGCGATGGCGTTTTTTACGCAGAACGGACAATTGTTGGACGGATAGCCTCGGAATCCACAGTTCTCGCACAGTACTCCTTTCGGAAGTCGGCATTGGTCCATCCGATGCCCAAACTTGCCGCAATTGAAGCAGTGGCGACTGGAGAGAGGCTGATGGGACTCGATCATGTCTTCGAGTGTCGCGTGCGACCGAGTTGGCCCACGGGGACCAGCGGTTCCGCCTTGGGAACCCTTTTGTTGCTGGTTCGATTGCGAAAAGGAGTGGCCGGATTGGGACGCCGGCTGAGACGAGCGTTGCTTGCTCGCTTGCTTCTCCTTTTGGTTTAGGGTCTCGGAATATTCTACCGCATTCACCGACTTCTCCGGTCCAAAGACCTTATTGTACACGGAGAAGTTGATAGCGTCTATCTTCTGACCGGCAAACACCAATGTCTGGAGGTCGGCGATAGGAAGGACCTTCCGCTGTTTTTTATAATCGATCCGGACATTCTGCATCAGAATTTGGACCTTCTCATGTTCCGGAATGGGAACACCCATAGTTCGAACAGTTCCTCCATACTGTGGTAGTACTGGAGAAACGTCTCGTTCCGCAACTGGTGACGCTGATAAACCTTCATTTTTATCATGGTATCTAGATCGGGGTGCATGAATGTCCTCCTGAGCTCTAGAACCAGGTGCTGCCAATTCAACAGGCGACCGGCAGCCCGCATGGTCATATACCACTGCAAGGCGGGTCCCTTGAAAAGGTGAATCGCTGAATCGAATAGCTCGACTTCTGAGACATGCTCAGATACGGCCATGGCATGGACCATTCCAAGGAACTGGTTCAACTTCAACCCTTGATCCTCACCATCGTATTTGGAAATTGTCCACTTGGACACAGGTAAGCTGTGACGCCCCTGATTACCCGACAGCGTTGCGCTGTAGGGAGTGAGAGATGGATTGGCGTAAGGAAATGAAGTTGAGGAAGCAGTTGCCGTCCATGGATTGGTCGATTGAGTATTTCTCAAAGTCGGATTCTGAGACCACGAAGGGTTCGTACAGGCACTGCTCAGTGCCGGATTTCCGAGCCAGGGATTGAAACCCGGCGTGCTATTCACAGCCGAATGGACTGACCACGGCATTGAAACCGACGCCGCACATATGGCTGGATTTCCGAGCCACGAACTAGTAGCGGAGGAGCTACTGAAAGGCTGAATACTCGAAGCCTTCTGAAGGTGGTCCTGCCACGAGGTAGAACACTGAGGCAGTGCTGACGAATAGCTCTGAGGAAGCGAGAATGTGACATTAGTACCCGGTCTTGAGTGAGAAGCCACCGTATGGGCTTGTGAATTCGTAGAATAGGCGGAACTGTAAGCATAATGCTCGGTAGATGGCACCGATTTACCGGAGCGCAAAACGCCGGTATTGTGCAAGTCCTCAGAGACTTGAAGATGAGCTGAATAGGGAGTGAACGGAGGTTTAATCATCGGAATACTAGGTACTCCGGGCTGTACATTCGATATATTCGGCTGGGTTCCACTCGGAACGCCGGATATATACAATACAGAACTCTCATCCCGTTGCTTATCTCTCCTATCCAGCTCTGCTTCAAGCTCTTTAATCCTCGCCATCAACGAGTTCACACATACGGCACGTTCAAGTTGGGAACTCGCAGAATTACTTTCTGCCGGCACGGTTCCCTTAGGAATAGCCCCGGTACCAGTCACTGGAGTGGGCAAAACAGGAGGTGCAGCATAGCCCTCTGCACTGAACAGATCCACCAAAGAATGGTCCTCCGGATCCTCCCTGTTTTCCCCTCTTTGTTCCTCAGAACCCCCATAAAAGTTATTTAATAGAAGTTTCACCACGTCTATCAACATCGCTTTTAAAAGTTTTCCGCTTCTCCCAAATCCCTAGCACTGTTAACGTGAAGCACACTTCGGCGGCCAAAACGCAGCAACCTTGCTCGCCCTCTCACCTTGAGAATCTTATCATTCTCCTTCAGACCTTCTACGATCTCGTCAAAATTCCGTCGGCAAAACTGAATTGTTTCCTCCCAATCCACATCAAGTGCTACCTCGATGGTTTTCTGGGTTTCCTTCTCGTTTTTAAATGATCTCGAAGGCTTCTCCGCCTTCGAGAATAGGTGGATCGTCGCGGATCACTATCGATCGGATATTGAGCTCAAATTCGAGCTCATAGGGCATTAAATGGTCCACCCTTAAGGAGTGGTACCATTCTAGAATTTTGTCGACTGCCTGGGAATAATCCATCAGTGCTTCGGCCATTTTCGAAACCGAAAATGCTTTAAAAATATATTAAATGCGTAAAATATATACAATAAATTCTACCAAATAATCTAAACCTACAAAATTTACCCCTAATTAGCGATTATTCTCAAAAAATGTGAGAAAAAGAAGCTAAAATAAAAAAGAAGGCTAAATTCAAGCCTATGCTGTCGCATAAATTATGCGACCAAGGAGAAATTAGCATAAACCTATGCTATTTCCCTAAGCTAAACCCTAAACGAAATTATAGAAATAGAAATTTACCAATTTTGAAGCACTGTGTAATGAAAATTAGTAGCTAAGAATCACTTATTATAAGCTTAATTATTTACAATGTATCAATGTATAATAGATTAAATTTCTAAAGTCGATTGAAAGGCGACAATTATAAAGATTTCTCATCATCCGAACCCATACCAGAAAATGAATTAGTGAATGCAATGATTATAATGAATACAAACCTTTTCACTTTATAAGAACAATTGGAATAAAGGATTCCAATTCCTCCCGGAGCTTACTTGAAAAGGGTTCCACTTTAGGGTTAAAGTGGAAACCTTTTCTTTTAATTTTCTTTCGGGCCCCACGTTGGGCGCCAATTGTTAGAGATACTTAGCTGGAGACTTTCATCTGCCCTTGTCGTGACCTCAGGGTCGTTTTTCTAATTGCTCTTAGGAGAAATTGGAGGGGTATTGGCGGGCGGACTTCCCTTATAATACTTTCAAAGCGGAACACCGAAAAACAAGATTTTAATACGGATTATTCTCGAAATGAAGGTTAACCAATAGTGTAGTTTAGATTAACATTATATATTCATAGTATTTTCGGCATTGTTATAGCCATTCAAGTAATAAAGGAGGGGAGATAAAGGAAGTACCATTAACTTACCGCATTTCTCCTTTGGATGCACTGATGGTTGGAGACCGCCGGTGCGCCTCGGGCTCGTTTTTGGTCGTGTCTAGGGTGAAGTTCCATGTTCACGATGCTGCTCAGCGGATAGGTTTGGGATGTGCCTGGGTGAGGCCTGCCAACGGTGGTGGATGCTTTGGGCTTCAGCTGGGCCTGGGCGAGGCACGCCAGCGATGAGGGAGGTTTCCGACTTCGGCTGGGCCTGGGCGAGGCACGCCCGCGATGGTGTAGGTTTTCGGCTTCGGCTGGGCCTGGACGAGGCACGCCAGCGATGGTGGATGGTTTTCAGCTTCGGCTGGGCCTGGGCGAGGCACGCCAGCGATGGTGTAGGTTTTCGGCTTCTGCTGGGCCTGGGCGAGGCACGCCAGCGATGGTGGATGGTTTTTGCCTCTGGCGGATGCTTTGGGCTGCTGGGCCTTGACAAGGCACGCCAGCGATAGTGGAGGTTTTCGGCTTCGGCTGGGCCTGGGAGAGGCACTCCAACGATGGTGGATGCTTTTGCTTCGGCTGGGCCTTGACAAGGCACGCCAGCGATAGTGGACGCTTTTTCCACGAGAACCTTCGCACGGCGCCACTGCCGTAATTACAAAATGGTGGCTAGCTCGTCGTGGCGGACTGCCAAAATCACTCCCCTATTCCGGATACAACAAATTCTCGGCTTCTACACGGCACTACACTGCACACGCGACCAAAGTCACCCTTTTGGGTTTATGAGGCAGAAAATTTACACTGTGAAGGATACGAAAATTAAAATTATTTTACGGACTTTAACTTTTGTCCCAAGTATCTTTCACCTACTGAGCCCCGATGCCTGGCGGCAAAGGTTTTTATTCCTATCCCTTTTTTCCCTCGGCAACGACCGCGTGTCGACGAACAGACGCAAAACGTCAGATGTCATCGTGACGGAATAACGACGAGTGTGCGTTCACGGATTGTAGAGGTGCTCAAAGGATAGAGGAGGGTTTATTCTTATTTCGGTCTTAGGTATTGGGTTTGTATTGGAAGTTCAATAATTCTTTTATGTGTGATTTTCCATTATATTCATAATTTCTTAGGCGGTAAGTTGAGCTACCATAATTCAATAGTAATATAAAGTTGGAATAACATGTAGAGGTTTAATGTGACCGTTTTGGCCGGTAACAGGGGTTATGAATATGTGTTTTACCTAGTTTTCAACAAATTATCACCTATATGGATTCGCATTATGCGTTTTTTCACAGTGTACTCTGTGTCTCGTTCTTGACGTTTGGCTTCGACTACTCTTGTTCAATCTCAACGTGAGGTTAAATAAGAGTGGGGTTATAAATATGTGTTTTACATAGTATTCAACAAATTGTCACCTAAATGGATTCGCATTATGCGTTTTTCACAGTGTACTCTGTGTCTCGTCTTTGACGTTCGGCTTTGGCTATTCTTGTTCAATCTCAACGTGAGTTTGGGGTTATGAATATGTGTTTTACTTAGTTTTTCAACAAACCTCCACCTATATGGATTCGCATTATGCATTTTTTTTTACAATGTACTTTGTGTTTGTCACCTATATGGATTCGCATTATGCGCTTTTCACAGTGTACTCTGTGTTTCGTCTTTGACGTTCGGCTTCAGCTACTCTTGTTTAATCTTAACTTGAGGTTGAATAAGGGTGGGGTTATGAATATGTTTTTTACTTAGTTTTTTAACAAATTTTCACCTGTATGGATTCGCATTATGCGTTTTTCAAAGTGTAATCTGTGTTTCGTCTTTGACGTGCGGCTTCAGCTAATCTTGTTTAATCTCAACTTGAGGTTGAATAAGGGTGGGGTTATGAAGATGTTTTTTTTTTACTTAGTTTTTTTTTTCAACAAATTGTCACTTATATTGATTCGCATTATGCGTTTTTTTAACAATGTACTTTGTGTATGTTGCCTATATGGAACCGTTTTGCGTTTTATGCGTTTTGCACAGTGTACTCTGTGTCACGTCCTTGACGTACGGCTTCGGCTACTCTTGTTCAATCTCAACGTGAGGTTCAATAAGAATGGGGTTATGAATATGTGTTTTACTTAGTTTTCAACAAATTGCCACCTATATGGATTCGCATTATGCGATTTTTACAATGTACTTTGTGATTGTCACCTATATGGATTTGCATTATGCGTTTTTCACAGTGCACTCTGTGTTTCGTCTTTGACGTTCGTCCATTGTTACGTCCTCTGTGTTTTTGTGACACCTCTCTTTAGTCCCTAGCTGAATGCGTGTGAGTCTACATAATTGGCTTTCCTATAAATTGTTCCATTCTCCTTTCCAACTTCACTTCCTCTTCCTTTCCCCTTTTCACTTCCTTTTCCGTCAGGTAAATGATGAGAAAGGCCAGTGAAGGCGATGGCACAAATCTCCCAAATTGAGGGGAACGTGCCTCCTGAGCCGACGTTCTGATACCTGAAAACAGTGCGGGCGGCCGCGCGAACGGTCACACCGCCAGCGCACGTTGAGGCAAACCCCGTTCAGCACACCTAACGTTGTAACTCTGTGTCGATACGCGATAAAAATCTGAAAAATGATGTGACATATTGTGCATTGGGGTCCATTTGGATCATCAGGATCACAAAAACAGATTTCAAATTTCAACTGATGTTCGATATCTAGTAGATTAAAAATTTGTCGGCGGCAGTTTGATAGATCATTTTCAGCCAGCGACGGCGGCGTGGCGGAGGAACGACGTTGGTGATCAGCGGCGGCGGCGTGTAAAGGAGTGAAATTTTTTATGCATTAAAATTATTCTGATTTTTGCAGGAGCTCTACTAGGAATTTCGTCGGACGATTTCCTTCAGGAATTCCTCCGGAAGTTCCTCCAGAAATTCCTCCGGAAGTTCCTCCAGGAATTCCTCCGGAAGTTCCTCCAGGAATTCCTCCGGAAGTTCCTCCAGGAATTCCTCCGGAAGTTCCTCCAGGAATTCCTCCGGAAGTTCCTCCAGGAATTCCTCCGGAAGTTCCTCCAGGAATTCCTCCGGAAGTTCCACAAAGAATTCCTCCAGAAGTTCCTCAAGAAATTCCTCCGGAAGTTCCTCAAGGAATTCCTCCGGAAGTTCCTCCAGGAATTCGTAAACATTTTTTCTGGGTTTTTCAACACCTCCTCCCCCCATTTGTAAATTATTTCCCATACAAATCATTTTTTATTTATTTATTTAGTAATTAGTGTACGACCCCTTAGTTGGCTTTTTATCACTAAGTCTACATCTCCAGAAAGATTCATTGCAATGTGAGAGGGTGCTGTCAACATTTGCTCGAGTTGGCGCAAAAAGAATCTTTTCGTTCATAATCATGAACCTTTCAGTCTTACACTTGAAACGTCCCTGCCTATGACCACTAATTTATAGGAAAGTCCAGCCCGTTGACAAAATGCGATCAAGTCCATCACATTGCGGAAGCTCTGTGCGGCTCCTGCATAAGTAGGCACAACGCGGTTGGTTTATTTGCTGGGCTTTTGCTATTGATTTCTTTCCACGCTCGCTCACCATATGGCATTTCGACCAACCAACGACAGGGGACGAGTCCGTTCGCCGGTTGGAACAAAAATAAACTTGACCTTTGACTACTATTGTGGCAATAGCCACTATTCACCAGCCAACTACAATCTAGGGTCTCCTGTTGGTCTTTCGAGCATAGACTTAGGATTGCCAATCCGGAGATAACTAATTAGTCGATTTCCAAGGTCTAATGATTTTCCGTGCTTGGTACAAAAAATATCATATCTGTGCTAATAAGAAAAGAACACTATGTTGAAAGAATTCTAAACTCCAATGAGGAAAGTAAAGTCAATGAAGAAGGGCAAAACCGCATATTATATTCTAATGGTTCATGGGAGAGCTTTGAAGTTTACAAACCTCGTTCAGTTCTTCCATGAAAGACAGGAAGGAAACAAATTTGTATCAAATTTACAGAATTGAGCTTCCATTGCAAAAAAAAAGTTGAAGTCGGTTACCTACGGCGATTCGATTCCATCGGAATCGTATGATGCAATTGCTCGAATGACAATGAGGTTCCTTGACTGCAGAAAGTGCAAAATTTCAGTGTGTGTGAAACAATCGCTTGGATCGGACGTTGATGACCGGAAAGGGTGTAGAATTTTGCTGATTCCTCTATATCGATCGGAGAGGTCTTGTCTACTTTTCCAATCGTTGGATGGAAAGGTGAATGAACAGATGAGCCGTAAATGGACGAGCCTGTCGTCAGTCAAGTCGACGATGGGAATTTAGAGATGGTATTGTGTCGAATGGCTATTTTTTGGCTATGGCTAGTTTCTATGGCCAAAGTACATGCTCCAGATAGTTTAGATTGAACAGAGCATTGAAGAGTAGCCAAAATGATTGCTATGAGGGGCGAAAGCTATACATCGAATGGCATTCGAAACATGAAGATATTTTTTGAATTCATAACAACTTAAGGTGACACGGGAAGCACAAACAATCATCAAATCGTCATCATTTTTATCATTGAATGCTTAATTTTTTCTACAACAAATATGATTTTGAAAAAGTATCTCCGGCGCGTGCTTACTTCGAAAACAATTAAAAGAATTGGAGCAAAAAAGTAGAGGATTGTATCAAAGATACGACGGTAATTTGAACGTAGAATTACGTTTAGTGCGATACTTGATAAGAAATTTGATCATCAACATTTTAAGGCGGATGGCTATTAGCCGAAATGTAGGCAATTTACTGTTAAAATGGAATTTCAAAATTGGCTGGCAAAATTGAATTTTTCAATAATTAAATGCATTGAATCAATTGTTTACAATAGTTGTATGGAATCTTAGAGAGTTTACTGATCGATTCATGCTAATATCTCCGGAATCCGTTGAAAAACGGCTGAGTTATTGGCTTTCACTTCCTGACCTCTTTTCGTGACGGTCTTAAATTCGAAACTTTGGAATGACCCCCCCATCTTACCGAAGGACGTAATTCTACGTCAAAAAAACAGAACTATTAAGGCCTGTTCAGTTTGCTTTGTCGTATTTTATAATACACTGCCAATCAACTGTAATTTTTGAAAAGAGATCAAACAGTTCAAATCCAACAAAATGGCACTCAGCTTCTCAAATTTTGAGTAAACATAAGTTTCCCAATAGAATTTCTTATAAGCAATATTGACAGCTTGTAAAATAAATGTAAATCGGCATGTTAACAAAATCATCAAGAAGATCGGAAAGAAAAACACTGTCAATGATTTGTCGTTATCCAGAAACAGTAGAGCCTGTGCCAACCCGAAAACGGATTGTGTAATTGTGTCACTGAACCATGCCTAGCAGTTTTGAAGTTCGTATGAAATTAAATTTTTATTAAAAGGTTTTATTTTAAACTAGGGTGGGTGTACCAATTGTCACCATACTGAAGAACAACAATTTTTTAGAAAATAAGTAAAAGGCATGTGGGTGGTCTTCGTATATCAAGCGGAAGGTTTTACTTCCTGCTCCTTAGAACAGCTGTGAAAACCACAATAAAATTTGTTATCCTCAAAATTGATTAATCCATAATAGGAACGCATGCACCAGTTGTGGCACTATTCTTAATTTTGGTTCCTTATTTGGCAAATCCCATTGTTTTCTTATGGGATTGGCCAAATAAGGACCACTAGTGCGACAACTGGTGCCAAGGACGTCAAAAATTAAGCAAAATCAATTTTTACAATTATGCTTTGCTTGTTTTGGAGGAGATCAAAGGTGTTATCGTATCATATTAATATGCTTTATCGATATGACTTTGGTTTGCGTTGATTTGATTTGCTGTTTGACATATAAAGCACTAGTGCGACAACTGGTGCTATAGCCACAACTGGTAAATCTAGCCTAAGTATAATTTTTGATGTATGGAATGTATTGCGACAGGAACCCTACTGCTGGTGCCTCAACGTCTTTGCAGTCCTCGCTCATTGCGGGAACCTGCTTTACCTGCATCACACGTCTGCTTATTCGGAGGTTTGCACGTCATTATAGACGGACTGGTTAAAAACATAATGGCATCTAAAAAACGGAGAAGGCCCGTTTGTTTGGCCGAATATACCATTTGGCCGAACAGACCATTAGGCCAAAAGTCATTTGACTGAAAGGGTCATATACCCGAAAAGGTCATTTGGCCGAAAAAGTCATTTTGCCAAAAAACCATTTGGGCGAAAAGGTCATTTGAGCATGAGCACGAGCATGAGCATGAGCATTATGACCGCACAATTCGTAGTTGCTACTCCGTGATTGACTGAACTTGCGAAATTGTACAGAGAACACAATGAATGGGGCTTGAGATTATTTCGGTGACCAGCCGATCGTTTTGCTTTAAGCACAAAGCAAAACTTAGTTTCGACGACCGGCCGATCGCTCTGATTATTGGAGAATCTGAAACACGAGAAATCACGCACTGAAATGATTAACTTTATTACCGTCTGCGCAATGCAGAACACAATATTTCGGCCGATCGCGCGATCGTTCCACTGTCCGAAACAAGAGAAATCTCGCACTGAACTCATTTGGCCGAAAAGGTCATTTGACCGAATAAGTCATTGGACCGAAAAGGTCACTTGGCCGAATAGGTTATTTGACCGAAATGGTATTTTGGCCGAACAGGTCATAGGCCAAATAGGTCTTTCGGCCGAATGTGTCATTTGACGTTCACATCTCACTCAAGTGAGAGTTGAGGAGTGAGAAGTGAGAGATGAGGAGTGAGAAATGAGTAGTGAGACGTTTAACTACTCACCTCTCATGAAGGATCACTGTGAAAAGCGAGAAGTGCGAAGTGAGAAGTGAGACGTCGCACTACTCACTAGCACTTCTTACTTTGCACAGTGAGAAGTGAGAAATGATAAGTGAGAAGTGAGACGTCGCACTGCTTACTCCTTATTTTTTACTTCTCACTATAAAAAGTGAGTAGTGCGAATTGAAAAGTGAGACGTCTCACTACTCTCTTCTCACTTTTCACAGTGAGACGACTCACTTCTCACTTCGCGCTTCACACTTTTTACACTGAGTAGTGAGAAATGAGGAGTGAGAAGTGAAACGTCTTACTACGCACTAATTTTTTTTTCGCTGGAATTCAGCAACATTTTAAGTAAGTAACGCATCCAGTAGAATTGAAATTGCTGATCAATCAGAAATTTGTGATCCCGATTATTTGTTGTCTCAACAGCTGTAAAACCAGACAATAGCAGAACCGTATAGCAGAATGATTTAGCTGTATTTGCAGTAGCTTTGCATATCAAAGAATATTGTGGCCAAATTTCATAATATTTGGTCGACAAAAACCCCCCTGACAATAATAGAATGAAACCTGCCAAAGCCGTTTTTTCCCCTATATAAAGTATTTGTTTTATTCAATTTTGTTATTTTTTGCATTACATCATATTAGGGGTAGTACACATATTACGTAGGCATTTTTCCGCCCATGTAAGATTTTTTTTCAAACAAATGATTTTTTATTTATATGGTGCGTAAGAAAATGACGAACCCCCCCCCCCCCCCCCCCCCATAAGTGCTTGCGTAATATGTGTACGGCCCCTTTCCATATTACACATCATTTAAAAATTTTAGTTAATTTTTTATTGTGGTTAAAAAAACACTGTATGATCCAGATGTTTCCATGTTTCTTCCGGAAACGTTGATATGGGTTAGCAGCTTGGTAGAATTGTACATCTAGTGGAAAAAAAATAAATTTTGAGGGATGCAAATAAGGTCACTCATAAACTTGCGTATGATTTATTTTTCGTTGTTCTTGTGCCTCGAATTCATGTAAAGGCTCCCCCAGACCTAAGCGATTTCATCGCCGCGACGGCGACAACTAGTCGCCGCGATTCTATCGTTGGGTCGCTGCAAGCAATGTTCTATTTACGCTTCCATACCAACGGCGACAGAATCGCTGTCGCCAAGCGATAGAATCGCGTCGCATGTGTTTGGGGGAACCTTAATGGTGAAAATAATTGAATTCATGCAATTGAAAATGCATCCGCCATATTTTTTTTGTTTTTTTTGTATACTTATCATTAAACCTTCTTCTGGGCAAGAAAGAATCATATAGCAAAACAATCAATAAGAGCGCAGTGGCTGATTAGGACCGGAATGATGAACAAGAAACAGGAAGTAACTATCTCTTCTTCTTATCCTTTTTCTTGTTTTCGAGTGCTTCAAATCACCAACAAACTCGAGGTGCTTGACGTTTCGTATCTCTTGACAGGTTTTGATGACAGACGGCAATGGAATCTCAGTTGTTCAGGGGGGAAATGCAGAATTTCCGTAAAAGGACAATTTTCTGGTTGTTTTGCTGAAAGGGGATTATGATTTTTGGTGTGTACTCACTTCTCATTACTCACTTCTCACTGTTAAAGTGAGAAGTAAGTAGTGAGACGTCTCACTCATCACTTCACACTACTCTCACTACACACTACAGTAAGCAATGGGAAATAAGTGGTGTGAAGTAAGACGTCCCCCTTTTACATCTCATTTCTCACTTTTTAAATGACCTATTCGGCCAAATGGCTTGTTCCAAGTATCCTATTCGACCAAATGACCTATTCGGCCAAATGTCCTATTCGGCTAAATGTCCTTTTCGGCCGAATGACTTTTGGCCAGATGGGTTTCGGCCTAATGGTTTGTTTGGCTTAGTGGCATTCGGCCAAATGGGTTTCGGCCAAACGATCCTTTCCCCAAATAAGCAAATCTTCTTCTTCTTCTTATTGGCATTACATCCCCACACTGGGACAGAGCCGCCTCGCAGCTTAGTGTTCATTAAGCACTTCCACAGTTATTAACTGCGAGGTTTCTAAGCCATGTTACCATTTTTGCATTCGTATATCATGAGGCTAACACGATGATACTTTTATGCCCAGGGAAGTCGAGACAATTTCCAATCCGAAAATTGCCTAGACCGGCACCGGGAATTGAACCCAGCCACCCTCAGCATGGTCTTGCTATATATAAAAAAATAAATAAATAAAATAAGCAAATAGTAGGATCGATAACATTTATAACGCTTTCATATTGTAATGGTGACTTAGCGTACGACCCCGAGCCTGGCCGATACGATACGATACGATACAGAACGATACGGAACCAAAACAGATTTCACCAGGTTGGGGTTAACTATGAACCATTAGCATGAGGTCCGAAACAAAGGAGAGCAGGTGGAACTGGAGCAAAGTTTGAAACGGAAGTTTGGTACCCTGTAGCACCCAAGGTTCCGCGCTGCTTGTCTTTCTCGGACCGGCTTCGACCGATACCCTACAATTTACCAACAATTTCCGCTTAAGCGCCAACACACCCTAGAGCGTGATGCGGAAACGCATGTGAAGCCGTCCCGGCTAACTCTTTCAGGGCGGGTCTATCGATCGCGATCGAATCTCTAAAAATAACTCAACGGAACAACAAAGTAGTTTTCATATTCAAATTATTTATTTAAAAAAAAGACTTCAGGTGGATATTGCAGTTTTGGCACTCGCTCACATCGTTTGGCTAGGTGTGCGATTGCGTTTAGCACAAGTAGCTATTCTGAGTTTGTGTGGATCCATACATTTTCGATTTATTTTTGGAAATGTTCTTAACCTAGGTATTGATATGCGCATTCAATGAATAAAACTAAAAAGGTCTGACCTGTGTCGTTGGCAACCGTCGTTGCTTACCGCTGCGGCGAAGACTCGGCGATCGGATGACGGCTTGCGCGCCACTCGAGTGGTCTGCATGCGTACGTTCTATCCGGCAGCGGGAGCGCCGTCGACCGCTGGGTGCCGGAACGAGGCTTGATTACTCTGGTGATGAACTTTCTACCCGGCAGCGGGAGCACTTTTAAGTGATCTGACCAGCACGAAACTCCTAGAAATCGATTTATCACACGTTTTTCCTACAGGAAACTTATAATTATTGAAAAAATATCAGCGTCAGTTCGAGGCATAGTAAAAATATTGTGATTTTTAGGGGAAATTGGGCAAAATGGGCACTTCAAAGTGATCTGACCAGCACGAAACCCCTCGCAATTGATTTATCACACTTTTTCCCTTCATGAAACTTATAATTATTTAAAGAACATTAGCGTCAGTTTGAGGCGTAGCAGAAATGTTGTGATTTCAAGGGAAATAGAGCAAAATGGGCACTTCAAAGTGTTCTGACCAGCACGAAACCTCTCGCATTCGATTTATCACACTTTTTCTATACAGCAAACTTATAATTATTGAAAAAATATCAGCGTCAGTTCGAGGCATAGTAAAAATATTGTGATTTTTAGGGAAAATTGGGCAAAATGGGCACTTCAAAGTGATCTGACCAGCACGAAACCCCTCGCAATTGATTTATCACACTTTTTCCCTTCATGAAACTTATAATTATTTAAAGAACATTAGCGTCAGTTTGAGGCGTAGCAGAAATGTTGTGATTTCAAGGGAAATAGAGCAAAATGGGCACTTCAAAGTGTTCTGACCAGCACGAAACCTCTCGCATTCGATTTATCACACTTTTTCTATACAGCAAACTTATAATTATTGAAAAAATATCAGCGTCAGTTCGAGGCATAGTAAAAATATTGTGATTTTTAGGGGAATCTGGGCAAAATGGGCACCTTAAAGTAATCTGACCAGCACGAAACCCCTAGAAATCGATTTATCACACGTTTTCCCTACAGGAAACTTATAATTATTGAAAAAATATCAGCGTCAGTTCGAGGCATAGTAAAAATATTGTGATTTTTAGGGGAAATTGGGCAAAATGGGCACTTCAAAGTGTTCTGACCAGCACGAAACCTCTCGCATTCGATTTATCACACTTTTTCCCTACAGGAAACTTATAATTATTGAAAAAATATCAGCGTCAGTTCGAGGCATAGTAAAAATATTGAGATTTTTAGGGGAATCTGGGCAAAATGGGCACTTTAAAGTGGTCTGATCAGCACGAAACCCCTCGCATTCGATTTATCACACTTTTTCCCTTTAAGAAAGTTATAATTATTGAAAAAATATCAGCGTTAGTTCGAGGCACAGTACAAATATTATGATTTCAGGGGAATTAGGGCAAAATGGGCACATTAAAGTGGTATGATCAGCACGAAACCCCTCGCATTCGATTTATCACACTTTTTCCCTTCAGGAAACTTATAATTATTGACAAAATACCAGCGTCAGTTCGAGGCATAGTAGAAATATTGTGATTTCAAGGGAATTTGGGCAAAATGGGCACTTTAAAGTGGTCTGACCAGCACGAAACCCCTCTCTATCGATTCATCACACGTTTTCCCTTCAAGAAACTTATAATTATTGAAAAAAATATCAGCGCCAGCTCGAGGCATAGTAGAAATGTTGTAATTTTTAGTGGAATTTGGGCGAAATAGGCACTTTAAAGTGGTCTGACCAGCACGAAACCCCACGCAATCGATTTATCGCACTTTTTCCCTTTAGGAAACATCTACTTTCTGGAAATTTTGCAGCGTCAGCTGGAGTAATTGAATTTCGAGCCTTTTCCTTTTGAAAATCCCCAGTGTGCGCTGGGTGCCGGAACGAGATTTGATTTTTGTTGACGACGAGCTTCCTAACCGGCAGCGGGTGCACAGTCGACCGCTGGGTGCCGGAACGGGCTTTGCTTTTTTTGTTGATGACGGACTTACTGACCGGCAGCGGGAGCACAGTCGACCGCTAGGTGCCGGAACGGGACTTGATTTCACTTGCTTTCGTATGGTGAGCTGCTCCGTCGAGCAGAGCGCTTTGGGCACCCCTATCGACCACTTTATATGCACACGATGACGATTCGGTTTGGGATTTGTGCTGTTCACGTGCGATCAATCCGGCCGCGGGAGCACAGTCAACCGCTGGGTGCCGGAACAGGACTGGCAATTTCCGTTGAAAACGGAACGTGACCGGGTCGGCGAGATGTTCGAAGCTGCGATGATGTTAATGCTAGTGTGGCCCCTATGCGTCCACGGCTTCAGCGCTTCATTGGTGTCGACTCCGGTTACACGTGTGCGGTGGGCAGATTGAGGTTATCGATGTGGACCACAACCACGACGTCTTCCTAGCCCAACAAAAAAACCTTCGTTCGAAGGTTTATCCTTTAATATCACTACAGTTCGCCCGGTAGTGAACAATTTCTTAAAATTCAATTTCTTTTACGTTTTTTGGGAAAACGGACAGCTTTGCCATGTTTTCGTCTCAAAAGTAACATATTTATATATCGTTCCAATGCTCTTAAACAGATCTATGCAATAGGCTTGATAATGTAATAATAGCTCCGTCCAGAATTTAGTTTTTAGTAGTTTGGTACTCCGCAATACCCCGCAGTAAAACATCATGCACTACACTATTGAACTCTTAAACTTTGAGGACCATGAATAAAATTCTACCCAAATTCACAATTTTGTAAGATACATGAATTTTAAAAATTGCCCATTTTTGCCTTTCTCATGTACAAAGTATACGTAGAAGCTATATGATCGCTCTAAAAGCATTTAAAAAAGCCCAAACACTAATAGTGTTGTATACCGATCGACTCAGTTCGAAGAATTGAGGTGATGTCTGTGTGTACGTGTGTGTGAATGTCTGTATGTGTGTGAGCAAAAATGGTCTTAACTCCTTTTTAAGCACTTACTCTAAACCAACTTACTCGCAACATGTTTCATTCGTCAGAAAACGTTGATACATTGTTCCCTGTTAAAAATATGCTGGATCGGACTATGGGCTCAAAAGTTATGGCCAAAATACATTTTCTTATAATGTACGAGAAAGACAACATTACCGCTAGGGGGATTAATCAGGTGTTTTGGTAAACTTCTTATTTTGGAATTTTAATCTGAGTTACTTAATAATGCCACTTTAATTGAATTTGGTTACGAACACAATTTACATAATATTTTAAGGGAAAGGGTTATGCCTTAACGTTGCGCATAATTCAAGAAAAAATCATCTATCTATAACGTGTCATAACGTGTTGGATGAGTAGTGTGAATAACTCTTTGCCACAATACCCTCTTATAATTATGAAAGAAATCTTAATGAAATATAAAATAAATGAATCTCCATTTCGTTGATGTCACAAAATGACGCTAATTGAATCTGTTCTGCCCTCCTTTGTTGGTTTAATAAGTTCTATTCGTGAATTTTCAACACCAAAAGCTAATAGTGCTTTTTTGATCATTTTAAGAAATCTGTGTTGCGTCCATTTGTCTGTGACACGAATATACAGTATATGACCATTAGGAATTTATTTAGCATCGAACAGGCTTATTGCAAGCCAAAAAGTGACCAAATTCCGTTGGTTTTGTAGAATATGTCAAAAATCGATGCTATGCCGAAAATTGGCCCCATACCCCATTGATGGCTCAGAAAAATATTTTTCTTTTCTATCTATGTTTTTATGATGAATACCACCGTTTATTGCAGGATTCATAATTTTGGCCAAAAATACCTCCTTTTTTCCTATTGTGCACTCGTATTCTGATTTTACGCCTTGTTATCTCGAGTGCCAAAGTGCAAGAGGCCTGAATTAGTATTCTTGGCTAATTCTTATCTGATTCTTATCTTCCAGTTGAGAGATCCCGCATGGAAGGATGTCTAAAAGCGAACAGGAATCTACCTGAATAGAACGCAAACCACCTTAGTCAAGTTTCAAAATAAGTTTGGACCCAAACCAAATGTATAATTCCCCTCGATTTTTGCGAGTGTATTTGTTTACCTCTACATACTCACTGTTGAATCGGTTTAGCTGTTTAGTAGATTGTCTCGCGCCTTTTGCAGTCGCCATTTTTCTACTCCGCAATTCAGATCGGAAATTATCTCGCGTGGTAACCAATTAAGTTAGTAGAAACTGTTGTAAAGAATTGCGGGATTTGACGGAATCGACTGTGTATTTCGGCGGAGGCGGCAATGGCAGTGTAAGTGGTGTCGGCGAAACTATTTAGAATTCCTAGAGAATTATTTTATTAATCCGAGAGAATTCCAAAAGAGTCTGCTCCAGGTGTTCCAGAAACTTTAGTTTTAACCTTTTTCATCCTAATTTGCAGAAAAGGCAACACTAATAGTCCGCATTTGGACATCCCGGTGGAAATCCGGTTTGTGACATCCGGCGATAATTACCATCTGAGGCGACCCCAAAACCGAAGGGGAAATCCTTGGATACACGTAGATGGAAACATCCCGGGATGATCGTGACCCAAGCGGTCATTGGAAACCCGGATAAAAAATATTATTAAAATATCATAAATTTTATTGTTACAACACCATTTAAAACATTATTTTTATCATTGAATATAATGGAATTTTGACAATAAAATCACATGAGAAATAATGGTTTTCCACGATAAAATGAATGGTAAATGGGACTTTTACAATTAAAAAGGGGGGTTGTTATGTATCTTTACAATAAAAAAATCAAAAAATTTCCATACAAAATTTGGAGCAAAACAATTGATTTTACGGTTCTTCAATGAGATGATTTCGAGCGACAAAACAATAGAAAACATTGTGTTTTAAATGTTTTCGTTTACTGTTTCTATTGTTTTACAATAGAAATACAACAGTATTTAGAATACATTATACTCCAATATTACAATAAAAATACAATACAATTTAATTGTTTTAATTTTTTTTTATTTTCAAATTAATTTTAATTCAGTTAAAACTTGATTTCAACTCATTTTAACTCGCATTGCTGTTACTTGGCTACGGGTGCATAAACCTGTTAAAAATGTAAATTATTAAAGAATGTCAGTTTTATTAGAAGTACGTCGAGAAGAAAAGAAAAAATTACCTGCATCAGTTCTTATTATATCCCGTTGGTAAGGTTGGCCAATGGTAGCCACTGAACGATCTTGAATCAGTGAACAGCAAGCAGCAGTATTTTATTTATCATAAGCTTCATTTCTGTAAAGGAACAAGGATTCATGTTACCAGGTATGTCATAAGGTATTATGAAGATAAAATTTTTATTTATTTTTTGTTCGGGATGAACCACTGCGCTCATTATGTACATTGAACTTTAGTATTATAGAGTCCTATAAGAAGAGTATCGTCATGTGCCACGTTTGACAGGTCTCCTGCTCGTTTGGAACGCGCATTTGTATGGAACTGACAGACGATTCTGTTCCAATTCTGACACTTGACGACACTGTTATTATAGTCACTGTAAGTATGTAGTATAAGGTGCCTGCCAGAGTAGACGCGTCTACGCGACGCCGCGCGAAAATTGTACGCAAGGGAATAACAATCAAAAATAAGGTGCTATCAAATCGTATGGACGCTACGCTTCGCATCGCACTTCGCGTCTACTCTGGCAGCACCCTAAGATTACGATTACCGGTGATGAGTATAAACCGTTTGTCATCGTAGTATCACAGACAAACAGACGTAACAGCTAGAACAATTTGATTCAAAATCCATCGCCCAGTTATTTTACCACCACCTAACGTGCATGTTGTACGAAACAATGTTTAGTACGACAATGTCAACAGAAGGCGCTAGTGTGAGATGTCAAATACAAAGGTATACGATGCGCGCGCCCCTGGATGTGATGTGGATGTGGTAGTTGAATTTAAAACGACCGTTGAGCTCGTGGTCGATGGGAATTTCCTCAGTGTTACGTCTGTTTGTCTGTGGTAGTATCATTACTTGACACTTTACCGGTCGCTACTAAACGCGCTGCTAAAACAGTAGCGCAGCTGACAGGTAACCAAATTTGCTATTTGATGAACTATCAAACGTTGAATGTCACCGGTACGGAATGCAGCTACCAAAATGATACCCGAAAATAGTGACCGATGCGAAAAAGAGTGACTTATCTAAAATGACAGCACTGATCAAAATACTCGCTCCCAGTAATGATGCTCTAACGCGCACTAACACTTTAAATACTTACCACGGTACAGAAGCCGTATAGTGATATACTGCTTGCCCAGCAGCAGAAACTGTAATGGAAAAGACACTTTCTGCACCATACAGTTTCATTATTTTCATCTCTTCACTAATTATAAACAAAACTGTACACGCTCAAATGAATTCAGCCATTCTCCGAGTAAAATGATAAGCAAAAGTTTTTGTTCTCTTTCATTTTTTTGAATTAAAATTTTTATTGCATAACATTCCTAGACCTGCAATATGAAAATATATACTTGAGAATCGGTATAACATTTTTATTCAATTAATAAGCAAAGCTATTGTAATTTTATTGTTTTCAATTGTTATTTCATCAATATAATAAATCCATGAAATATTCCAAAATTATATTAATACAATTACATTAGACGGATTTCCAGATCATCTAAACCGACTACTTTTAAAATTTGTTTAGTTTTTGGATGAACAATACTAAACATAAGCGAACAATAAAAATATAATAGAATGAATCGGTAACATTTAAATATATTGTTATTTTAATGGACGTACAATAAAGATCGTTTACAACCGTGAACATTTTACAATAAGCGTACAATAGTTTGTATTGTTTGCCACACAATCTATTGTATTTCAATGGGTTATGTCATACAAGTTACTGTAAATTTTTATCCGGGAAGCGCACCACACGTCGATTTCATTGGGACGAGACGTTCTCCGACACAACCCAATCGGCGATGATACCTGCAATCGCGATGACGTTACTCCGTATACCATTCCGGCCCACTACACTTGGGTATTATATATCATCAAACAACGCCGGATAACCACTTTGATTGGCCATCGTATATAATTGGGTGCGCATTAAAAATTGCGATTGCGGGTGCGCATTAAAAATCTCGGTATATATTAATAAAAGTAAAGGAAAATTGAAGTATATAGTTTTTTTGTTTTTTAATTCGAAATATAATGTAAACATTAGAAAAAAATAAGAAGAAGAATCGAAGTATACATATCTCCATAATTTCTAGTAAAAATCTAGGAGAACTGCGGTACCCATGCCTTTTAGATATCTCCGCGTTATCTAAGAGAACTGATATGTCAAATCTCTTTCGGTTCAGACGGCTTACTCGTCTAAAATTTGAGGTAGACACCGGTGCAAACGGTTGTTGCATTTGAGGCGGATTTGAGGTGTGACAGGTTCTAGACATCGGAGAAAAATATCTAGGAGCCTCAACTTTTTGTCTCAGAGATATCGCGGAGATGTCTAGAACAAATTTCCGAGCGGGATTAAGAGAGAACTCGTCTAATAACAAAATGTCAAAAATTAGGCTAACGTTTCGCGCAGCCGAGCAGCGTCGGAAACAGGCAGGCGTTACGTTTTATCTTGGTGCAATGTTTTTACCACTACCTATTAGGTTGAAATCAGGAGTGATTCAGTTTCATTCTAAATTTTCGACCACTATTCTAGTTTGAATCTGGAGCAAAATAGAACAAACTCGCTGGTTTCCCCAGCAGTGTTCTATTCAGGTTTTTTTTAAATTTTCAATTAATTGAAATCATTATGTTACTGCCAAGAAAGGCGCAGGAATTGCAAAGTGGATTGATCCGTAGATAAAATGATGCATCCATACACCAAAACAATTGAAAAATATTTGAATCTCGTGATTCAATCGTGGTTCAAATCTGCAGAAAATAGAACGGAGCGTTATACCAGTTTTATTTTTTTGACAGTTGACTGGTATAAAAACTGAATCTAGAACAGCTGCTGGGAAAATTAATGTTTCAGATTCATATTCAAACTGACAGCCCCGAACGATTTGAATCACTGCTGATTTTACTCTTATGTCGTTTTCGGTTATTGCTGGGTCGAACCTAGTTCTGCCCCGGATCCGCTCTAACAGCTGTCAAAACGTTCGGTTATTCGTTCAGGTTGGATCGCGATCCGCACCAGATCCGACCCAAAATGAATGAGGTTCGCTCTGCCGATTTATCGAGATCCAACCTAGGTTCACCAATACATTCAAACATAAACTGTCAAACTGGTGTTTATGTTTACGCTAAAGGAAAATGAAAACGTAAAAGACACGGATGGGTATTTGGTTTTATTTGTTTCATTTGTTAAATTTATCAATTATGTTGCTGTCTTCCACGCAAAAATGGATTATTTTAATTGTGTGCTGTCTTCAAGTTTCTATGATGGTTAATTGGATTCAGATATCGACATATTTTTCGCTGATTATTTCAGATGGTGCTCCATTATAAACAACATGAGGGTTGAAAATTTGGTTGAAAATGTGATTTATAAAATGCAGTTACAAGATGATAGCTGCTATTTATTCACTAATACGTTGTGTATTCGAACATATACTTTAGGTATAATTGCTCTCTCAATGGGAAAATAGCGTACCGGAGTATCTGCCGGTATGAAGTTATGTAGTTATGAAGTTATGTATACCAAAATTTTCATACCATTATTCTTTATTAAGCAGTGGCAACTATATTGCCATTAAAAAAAATTGTATTTATTTGTATTATTATATATGACACATTTTTCAGATTATTTATAAATAAATTCTAATGATTAATTATTTTAGAGCGTCTTACGGGAAATGCTACAAGGTCTGACTATTATTCTTCCATTTACTTCCACTATTCACTTTTTATGTATCAACAACCAGATACGTATTTCGTTTCCTACTTGGAAACTTCTTCAGTGTTATCAAACACTGAAGTCGATAACAAACACTGAAGAAGTTTCCAAGTAGGAAACGAAATACGTATCTGGTTGTTGATACATAAAAAGTGAATGGTAAAAGTAAATGGAAGAATAATAGTCAGACCTTAAATTCTAATGTTTATTTAGGAACAGTTTTTATACGAATTGAGCATAATTTTTAGGGAAAGAAGAATTTTGAGTTGTTAAAAAATCGACAAAGACATATTTTATCCCATTGATACTTATTATGTTATATCCTGTTTAGATTATGTAGTGGAAAATTATTTGCATCTCTTGTATATTTGGTTTTTGCAGTTCTGACGATATCGCAATTTATCCCAAAGGGTCCCCCCTTGGCGGAAAAATAGCAAAAAAAAAAAAAAATAATGCAAAAATGCTGTTCAACTCGTGTGCGATTTGATTCTTTGTTTTAAAATAAAGGGCCCCAAATCTCAATAAATTTTGTTGGTATTGGATTTCTTACAAAGTGTTTCCATATTTTTTTTGTTCTGTTCCATTTGAATGACATAATTGATAATTCAAATCTACTGTAACACAATCACTGTTACCCAAAAAGCCATTAGAACCAGCATAATAGTTTATCGGGAAACACGGATTGGCATAATTATCGGCAATGTTCCGGAGCGCCAAAATTTATTGATGGATTAATAGTCATGTTTTAAATTGAACAATTAACAGATGA
The DNA here is from genome assembly GCF_024139115.2 of Armigeres subalbatus. NCBI lineage: Eukaryota > Metazoa > Arthropoda > Insecta > Diptera > Culicidae > Armigeres > Armigeres subalbatus. The sequence goes on along the minus strand of NC_085140.1, from coordinate 436,997,548 downwards.
AACATCTGATTTCCCCCATCATTCATAAAACAAGAAAAAAATAATATTTATAACAAAATTGAATAGATGAAATGTCTGTTTCTGCCGGCTGATAAAAGTGCAAATTGAAAACAAAACAGATGATAGTGCTTGAGTTCTCACTAATACCATCATACTGACTCGACCCCGATTCGTTTTTCGTTCGGTTATTCAGAGTCGGGGTCGGACCTGACCCAGGTTTAAAACCGAAAACGACATTAGGAAGCATTCCAAAGATGCTCAACAGTTCAACTTTTGTTCTTTTAATTTGTTTGAGATAAAACTAACGGTTATAATATGTGACTTCAAATTCATTATTACAAAGGAATAGAGCTTGCTAACGTTTAGTCATCTTTCTCTTGCACGCGCACAAAAAGAATGGGTTTTGTTTTCATCGGGAAACGCTTCCTCCCCACGCGCTTGAAAGAGAAGGATGAGTAAACGTCAGCAAGCTCTATAATAAAAGTCTTCGCATGACAGCTGCCGCTTGAAGAAAAATGGTATGAAGTCTTCATTGTCGATGTCGTCATGACGATTTGGTTGCACGACGAAAGCTATCGTCGTTCGTGTCATCGACGATGTGTCGAGTAGCAATGAAGCCCTGCTCCCTTCGCAATATAGCGGAATTTGCCGGAATTGCCGTTTCCGGCGCTGACTAACTGAATTGCGTTTGGGGCTTAACAGCGACAAAACCAAAATCAGAATCTTGACAGAAAATTAACTACTTTTGATATACAAATTTAGAATATCCGTCTAAAGATAAAAGTGTTATTAATGTTCGAAATCTCGAAATCTAGTTTCGTAGCGGTTCCCAGCTTACGATCTAATTTGACACCCAATACCAGGGCTGACAATATAGTCATTCTCGTCGTATGAAGAAAGCGAAACAAAATTTAATAGTCTCCATCATAACAATGAATAACGCAACACCTATTCGGTTTCTTCGTGCCGCATGCCTACCACGAAGATAGTCGTGCAAGACAGTACCTTTGGGTAACCCGTTGTCAAACGTCAAAATGCATTGTTTATTATTTATATGATTTTATTAACAGTAAGCACGCATTAAAAACCAGCACAAATCATACCAAAAACGTTCGCCTTGCAAATATTATTAATAAACGACCGTCTTATTAGGGGCCTTTCACAAATTACGTAAGGCTGTAAGGAGAGCCGAGTGATACGATCCGTACAAAAAAATTTACCCTTTCATACAAAAAGTGTTACGAGGGGGAGGGTGGGGGTCCAAAATCACCAAATTTAGCGTTACGTAATTTTAGAAAGAACCCTCAATAATGTAACAAATAAACTATCAGTTAGCTTAGTTCAAAACTGTTTCCAATCTTGCATCGACACCTCCCCAATCAACGTAAATCACATGTCGAACTTTATTTCGCGCGCTTTCGAACGAACATTTTGAACGCAGCCAACTGCGAATGAACGCCTCTCTTTGACCGTAGCTAGCGTTGCGCTCTCTCGGCACGCTTAAAATGCGACAGACAATTGCGATGAAGCACACTAAATTGATGTTGTTTTATCAAGAAAATATCACACGTAAGAGATTTTTATGAATAGTGCAATACAAAAGGCGAGAGGAAGGGGAAATACAAATTTTTGTGATGTTATTTATGATGTACGTATTCTTAAACATACATAGCTCATAGAAAAAGTATCAATAAAATTAAACGTCATCAAAACATTTACTTTTCTTGATAAACTGTTCTGCATTTGGCTTAAATCGTCGAACAACGTATGCCTGTGATAATAAGTATACGAATCAAATAAGAATATTTAAAAATATTACACGAATCATTATTTTTGTAATACAGTACACTTGGGTCACAGCTTGGGTCCGAGCTGCAAACGTTCTTTGACTGTTTGAGCAAATCGCTACCACTTAGCGTGTGATTCATTTCTTCCTCAACACTCTCTGCGCCTTGCCGAAGCGTATGGCGTATTCCACCTACCGTAGAGCGAAGAAAAAGCTTCAGCGTCGCCAGTGCTAGTCGAGATTCCGTTCAACGTTGACGTGGTTTTCGTCGTCGCGTGCCCGTGACCCATCCATCCATCCATCGCGCCGCCGGAATCAATCAACTTCAACACTTCCAGTTCCAGTCCCAGACAGGTAACTCTACCTGAGTCGCTCGCCGGACATCCACGCGTCTTCTTTGATGCGGCTTGAAAGAAGCGCATCCCTCGCCCGACGCGCGTACGAGAGCGAGCAGCCTTTTTCGAATTGCTGTGCGAGAGAGTTGCGGAAAAGGGTGGTGAGAGAAAAGGCGCACCACGCGCGCTGATGGGACGAAGAGAGAAGTGAAATATATTAATTTTGAAATAAATTATAAAAGCGATCCGCGGAGGACGGTCCGCTTCCAGACTGAGAGTGAGTGCAGTGCAAGGCCCAACTTCCTCCCGAACCGATCATCGCCGTGGCCGTGGTCACAATCGCCGAGGATCATCCAGGAATCTATCTCCTGCGCGTATAAAATCGAGATCAGTTTGGTGGTGGCGTTTCTGGAGATCGGTCGGCTAACCAGTGTTGGGAAAAGTCGATCAGTTGAACGAGTTCACATCCGCATCCGTGAAATCGAGTGAAATTGTTGGTGAAGAGTGAAATTTCAAAGTCGCGCGTTGTCATTCAAAGTTTTGTCATTCGTCGTTTTCTTACGGTTCGGTGTGGTTTGCAGCGCTGTGGCTTCGCGTTGGATCACAGTACATACAAATTGGAGTCGTCGCTTCGGCGATTCACGAATTGCAGCAGTCGCAGTAAACCACGGTGGCAGAAAATGGTTCAAATCGAGTTCGGTCACCACGTAGTAATGGAACCGCTCCACCGAGCCCGCTAGTAACTAGTTATTGTTGAAAGTGCGGCGTGCCTTCTCCTCGACTATAAGCGAAAATCGCGAAACCAAACCGTATACAAACGCGCGAACTCAAACGCGAAATATATAAAAACCGTTCAAGCTGATGCATAATTTTGCACGAGGGGCAATAAAAGAGAAATAGTTGGATAAGTGAGTGATTTAGCTGTATTTTCTTCGGACATTGCTATTTCGGTTAGTCGTTTCATTTCATTACAATTTGTTTTTTGAAGATTTGCAATTTTTCATCCCAAGCTGTGTGTCACTATTATCCCTTAAGGTAATCCATATCGATTATATATCTTTATTGTTTTGCACGAACAGAAGAAAGATTCACTCAATAACATTACATCAAAGTCAGACAACAGAGGCGAAAACAGCAAACATAGTAACACACAAAACGTAAGACAAAGAAGATTAGAGTAAAGAAGACGTGTTAGCAAAACATAACAACTCAAAAGGAAAACGAAAAGAACGTGTGAACTAGTTGGAAAAGTGAAAAATCAGTAAACATTGTGTTTGTGTGAGTTACAGAAAACAGAAAAAACCACTGCATTTCAACATCAAGGATCTACGAAAACAAAAGGTAAGGAAAATGAATGAAAAATGCAACCACCAACATTCCAATCATGATTCATGAGACATATACACACAGTGAAAGAGAAAACCGTTGCTGGTAACATGACTAGAGTTTTCAGTGGAAAAATAACAAATATGAAACTCAGTCATAACTCTGCACAGGGGCAAACTCCACTGCTCCGGTGCTCTGCTTTTGCCGTTTTCATTGGACCGAAGATAACGACAACGACGACGATTGACTGTTGTTGTTGTGTTTTTCGTACTTCTCTTTTGGTTTAATTAAATATTTATCGATAAAACAACTGTTTCTCTGGCGAACCGTGGCGGTAGCACATTTAATGCGCACGAAAGGGAGCGCGCGCCCCAACTATCGAGGGCCGTTATTGGCACATCGGAGGGTTATACTTTAGGTGGGTGCACTCCATTATATTTGGCGTATGTATGAGATAAAATATGTAGAGCGCATACTGTTGACTTTTGGAATTTTGAAAATGTGGGAAGTTCAATACAAGAACTGTAAGTTTATAAAGAATTTAACAATTCCTTGCAAAGCAGGAAGGTCGAATATGAGGAACCCAACTTTTTAGTTTTATTTATAAGCAAAATTAGGCGGAAACAGCGCTTGCAGTTTGAAAAACAGGATGTTAGCAACAAATATAAACATGCTTTCACCAGGATGGGACAAACCCACGTAGTGATTTCCTCCTTCGACTCATTGGTCGATTAATCAAGAAAACTGGGTCAGATTAGGAGAATTTAGGATTTTTCTTTTTCTTCCTCTTCATTCTCATTCCTTTTCTTCTAACCCACCTTCTCATTTTTCTCCTTCTTCTGATTCTATTTATTTATCATCAGACTAAGGCCGGAGTGGCCTGTGCTGAGCGATTCCAAGCAACAGCATCAAAATTTAAGAAAATTTTTAATTCATGATTTTCTATTGAGTTGAAACTTTGCACAGTTTTTCAATTTCATCTAAATCGTCATTTTTCGATATCAAATCTTCATATTGAGTCACGACTAACTTTTCAAAAGGGTGTATGTGAAAATGGTTCAAAAATATTTAAAAAGCTGCACAGCAAAAACGGAATGTTCGATTGTTATGATTTTTTCAGCAAAGTTAGACAACTAAATGGTGATTCTTAAGAAAATGCGCACAGTAAAAAAAAATTTTTTGCCTTTAAAAATAACATTTTTGTCACAAAACTCAAATATCTCAAAACCCTATCTTTTTCGAACGTAATTTTTTAGGAAAACGGTCCATTATATTAGCTATCTACCATAAAATTTAGTGATGGTAAACTAATAAACAAAAAAGTTATGACATTTCAAACATTTCACAATTTTCACATTTAGTAAAAAAAATTTTTTTCCGTGTATTTTTTTTTTTTCAAGAATCGCAGTTTGATGCTGATTTTATTGTTAAGGGCCTTGCGTGAGTTAAACAAGTTGTTTGTATGATATTCCATATTTATGTATTCATCGATATTATGTATATTATATGTATAAATATTATATGTATAAATAAATAAAAATGAATTAATATTATCCTAAGTATTAAATTAAATGTGGCAGTTACACAATGTTGTTATAGAAACTCTAAGAGTTTTGGGTTTGAATTTTGGTATGGGTTATGATATCATGAAAACAGTTTATTAATACTTATTTTTATTTATTTTTATTCAAATTTTTTAAAATATCGAACACTTTTGAATTATTATCAGCACAGTTTGAGTATAGTTTTGCTTTAATTTTATTTTCCGACAATGGAATGAAACAGTGAAATTTTTGGGTTCCTTGGACCGTTTTCGCGTTATTAAATTGCTCGCTGAGCTCTGAAGCCTTTATTTCGTACTCTTCAGTAGTAGTAAAACAAAATGATAATTTGGTTAAATCTTTTTCTTTTCTACGATTTGCCCAATCAAAAAGTTCTTTCGCAGTTTTAATTGGATGCTCACGTTCTTTGGCTAAACTTGCTCTTGTGGCCATGCGCTTTATTGTTCCTCCAATAGCATCACAAGGACCTTTGCCATGTGATGTAGCAAAAAAATGCCATTCTGCATCAATTCCGTACATTGATTTAACTTGACATAGGCTCGAAAAATTCTTACGATTTTTGTACTGCGACGCTGCTCCATCAGACATGAAATATATATTTTTGACTTCTTTATGCTTATCAACGCGTAAAAAGTTAATCATTTTTTCAATGAACAAGTTTACGGATACTGAATCGTGTCTTAAATCTTCGGAAATTATAATAAAACTTTAGTGTTCAATTTGCGTACTTCCATTAAAATAAATAACGAATGGATGAATTGTAGCTTGTTGTACGTTCCAGTGATGGGACTGTACTTCATCTTGCAATACAAAGCTGTAATTTTCAGAAAAATCACAAATGACTAAAAATTCACCATTTTGTAATGTATTTTTCGTATTTTTAAAAAGCTGGATTGTTCTGTTTTAATGAAATCGTGAGGGATTAAACTTTCTAATTTCAAGCAAAAATATGACACAAACTCATCTACAGGTTTTACAATAGTTTCTATGTCACACCTATCCGTGGTCACCCATTGCTCAAATGATAACTGATCAATATATTTTTCTTCAAACTCAGCGAATAAAGTATTTTCCAATGATGAAGAATCTGGACAATCCGAACAAGATCGTAGATAGCAATTTGATGTTGTATTTTCACACAAAAGACTACCAGTTAACATTTTAATATCCTTTGTTAAATTGATTCTTTTCAAACTATGTAAAATAAGATTAATATTCTCATGGGTTGTGCACACACACATTATGTGTTCCTGAATTGGAAAGAAGCTTACATTGCCTTGGCCGAAGGCTTGCAAATGAGGAAAAACCTATTTTAATATTATCGTGAATTTCCTTGAAGCGTGTGTACGCTTCTTTCAAAGTCGTCATCATTAATCGTTTTTGGATTGCTTGACGCTTTCCATCTTTTTACTGATACATAATCTTTTTGACCAGGCATAGCTCGACTTACTTCATCATCTTCAAAATATTGAACTACTATTTCTTTTGTCTCATCTGTTAATGCAGTACTAGACCTAGTATTTTTGGTTGAAAGACAGTTATTCTTCAATTGTTTTGCCTCTTTTACTGTATTTCTATTGGTTTTGAACTCATCAATGGCATCCTGAATAGACCACGAACTTGGCAGCATCGACAAAATCAATAATTTTTCTTTCCTTGTCGTGGCTGCATTCGAGAACCTTTCCTTCATATTTATAATTACCTCATCGTAGTCTGTATTTTCCACATCATCAGGTCCTAATTTGAAGAGGTTTCTTCGTACAGCTTCGTTTATTTCACGGTATTTTTTCTCCGGGTAATAAACGTAGTCCATCTTACTCCATTTAATCGGAGTCACTTTTATCCCAGCTATGCCCTCGTTAAAGCGTTCGATGTTGACCTTTTGGATACACTCATCTTCCGATTGATTTGTTGAAACAGATTTCGCTGATGGTACGGTGGCAAGGCTCTCAGCACTTAATACTTCTGGTAATTCCTCAGTTGTTGTCGATACATCTGGCAATTCCTCAGTTGCTGTCGTTTTCGAACTTCCTGCGCTCTGCTCAACCGATGATATACAGATTGCTCTTTTGTCAACGTTTAGACGGCAGGACGTGCAAATGCGTAAATTTGTATTCAATGTGGACATTGGAGCATAACCAGTCGCTTTCAGTTTATCTTTTGAACACTTTTTTCCATCAAACGGCCTACAACAGTTGAGAAAGCGGCTACTCATGTTGTTCGTAATATTTCAATAAACAAAATCACTTTTAAGTTTTTACTGACTAGTTTGGTGTCATTTGCTTGACTGAAGAAAAAAATTACTATAAGATCTTTAACAACCTTAGTAGTAGTAATTTTTTTGCTTTTTCGTGAGCATTGTCATGGTATGTACCTATCATGCACTTGTTGTTGTTGAAGATACCGTTTCCTCCGATCATAAAGTCTATTCTCTAAGAGGTATATTTTTTGCAGGTAAACTATAGACGTACACGTGTATATAAATCTTTGATTTTGCAGCTTTTGTCTTAAAAATAACATTTCTGATATGTTTCTATCAACGTTATTATCAACAGGTTTCAACACTATTAAAAGAATTTTTCGCCAGTCACGTGCAATGAAAATTATGACACTATCAATACTTTTGATCACAACACTGGATCGTGTCTAAGTTTCTTATAGATGCTATGAATAATTAAATCAAAATATCATGAAAACAACTTGTTTAAATCACGTCCCTTAACAATAAAATCTGCATCAAACTGCAATTCTCGAAATAACTTACACAGAAAAAAAAATTTTTTTACTAAATGTAAAAATTGTGAAATGTTTGAAATGTCATAACTTTTTTGTTTATTAGTTTACCATCACCATTATTACGTTCGAAAAAAGATAGGGTTTTGAGATATTTGAGTTTTTGTGACAAAAATGATATTTTTAAAGGCAAAAAAATTTTTTTTTACTGTGCACATTTTCTTAAGAATCACCATTTAGTTGTCTAACTTTGCTGAAAAAATCATAACAATCGAACATTCCGTTTTTGCTGTGCAGCTTTTTAAATATTTTTGAACCATTTTCACATACACCCTTTTGAAAAGTTAGTCGTGACTCAATATGAAGATTTGATATCGAAAAATGACGATTTAGATGAAATTGAAAAACTGTGCAGAGTTTCAAATATTTTCGAAATGGTCGCTCAGGATCGACTGACATGCCCCCGTGGAATGGCTCTGCTGCACATAAAAGACTTCTCCATTCAGCTCGGTTCTTGGCTGCACTTCGCCAACCACGCAGTCTGCGGAGGGTCCGCAAGTCGTCCTCCATCTGATCGATCCACCTTGCCCGCTGTGCACCTCGCCTTCTTGTTCCCGTCGGATCGTTGTCGAGAACCATTTTTACCGGATTACTGTCCGACATTCTGGCTACGTGCCCGGCCCACCGCAGTCTTCCGATTTTCGCGGTGTGAACGATGGATGGTTCTCCCAACAGCTGATGCAACTCGTGGTTCATTCGCCGCCTCCACGTACCGTCCGCCATCTGCAACCCACCATAGATGGTACGCAACACTTTCCTTTCGAAAACTCCCAGTGCGCGTTGGTCCTCCACGAGCATCGTCCAGGTCTCGTGTCCGTAGAGAACTACCGGTCTTATAAGCGTTTTGTAGATAGTCAGTTTGGTACGGCGGCGAACTCTATTCGATCGAAGCGTCTTGCGGAGTCCAAAGTACGTACGATTTCCAGCCACTATGCGTCTCCGAATTTCTCTGCTGGTATCGTTATCGGCGGTCACCAGTGAGCCCAAGTACACGAATTCTTCAACCACCTCGATTTCGTCACCACCGATAGAAACTCGTGGTGGGTGGCTCACATTGACCTCTCTTGAGCCTCTTCCTATCATGTACTTCGTCTTCTTCTTCTGATTCTGCTTCTTCTTATTTCTCACTCGAACTTCTACATTCTCACTCGAACTTTGCCTGCTTGTCAACCTATTGTTTTCTACTGTTATGAGTTGAAGCCGTTCCTTTGCCTATCATTGCAAGTATCTTATGTATCTTGTGTGGGATGCCAATGAATACGCAGTGAATATTACAAAATATCACGATGAATATTACAGTCGTGTCATTTGGATAAAAACTGATTTAGCACAAGCTGTTTCAAGTTTGCAAGCAAATTAGTATGAGTAAATTTATTTTTCATTATACTGATTATGACGCTTCCCCATTAAGCGTAGGTTAAAAAAATCTACATAGCTAAAAGAACTACTCAAGAGCTTTCACTTAACGAAAACTGCATCTTAATTAATCGTTTTAATAATTAGTAATCGATTTGAATCTATGTCGTAGTTTTCTGGCACTTTGCGTAGCCACTCAACAGGCAACGCTGCTCTTGGCGCGAAAGATTGCAGAGATAATTTAAGGTCATTTTTTGCACCGCACGTTTCAGTGATACCCTCAAAGAAGTTTAACAATCATGTCTAAAGATTCGCAACCTGTATGTTGTACATACATGTGATAGATTTAATTCGAAAAATTTATTTAATTTTTATACTAACTTTGGTTCGTTAATTTTCAAGTTTTTCGTGTTAGGAGTAGTAGCAAAGTTTATTTGTTGATAATGGTGGAAAAAATTTGCTCGACCGGTAATTGACTGCGTACTTTGGACGTTTGTAAAATTATTATTTCTACCTGTTGAAAAGGGATCTAATTAACGTTTCCCTTCATGCATTCAGCAATCATGTGTCAATGTTCATTACCTCACATATGACACTGAGTGGGGTTTTGGAAATTTCCCCCAGGCCTGAGGAAATGGTCCCATGTAACTCGAACATGGGAGGTAATACAGGCCTCTTTCAAATCTTTAATGTTACTCATTTCAATTGTTGAAGTGAACTGAATGAAGTTTTTGAAAATACTTCTCTGGGAGTTTCTATCACAAACGCCCGAATTTCATAAACCCGAATTCCGTTCGTCCGAATGACAAACGCCCGAATTGCATGTGCCCGAAAAGACCATTTGCCCGCATGGATCATGTGCCCGAATGGACCATTTGCCCGAATGTATCAAATGCTCGAACCAATCGTTTAGTCAAGTTGAGTTGTTCTTCAATTGGCATCATGCAAAGCGTGAATAATTACTTTTTCCAACTTAATTCGCATTTGTCCGGAATAAAGCATAGAATAATTTGGTTCCTTCTTTAATGGTATGCACATACCAATAAAATGCGAAAAGAGTGTAATGCCTTTTTAAACTTTTTTTGCCTTTCTCATATACAAAGTATACGTAAAGGCTATATGTTCGCTCCAAAATCGAACTTTTTATAGGAGTCCCGGAGACCCATACGGAGACGAATCGAGGTGATGTCTGTGTGGGGGTGTGTGTGTATGTGTGTATATGTGTGTGCGCAAAATAATCTCACTCATTTTTCAAGCACTTATCCTTAACCGATTTGCTCGCAACAAGCATTCGACGCGGAATCCTGTCCCATTGTTTCGTATTGAAAATTGGTGGAATCGGACTATGAGATTCGGAGTTATGACCAAAATACATTTTTTACAAAAAAAATCTCACTCATTTTTAGGTATTTACCCTCAGCCGATTTGCTCGCAACAGGTTTCATTCGACGCAGTCCCATTGTTTCGTATTGAAAATTGGACAGATCGGACTATGGGCTCAGAAGTTATGGCCTAAATACTTTTTTTTATATACATTGAAGAAAAAAACGAGAAAAGAACCATCACCGCTAGGTGGATTAATCTGGGTTTTTTTATTGTGATAGTTTTCCGCTTAGCATAGAAGGGTACGATGGGCAGGGCATGTTGCAAGAATGCCGGACAGCAACCCTGCAAATATGGTGTTCGCTTCCGATCCAGCAGGTATGCCGTCTCGTGCGAGGTGGTCTGACCAGGTACAGAACAACTTGACGTGCGTGGGGTGCATACGAGGATGGAGAGATGCATTATTGGCATTTTCAGAGTTACATTTGCATTCTAAAATTTTCTAAAATTCCCTCTTTCAATCGTAGACTGTTCTTTGAAGTTATTTAGTCAAATCAACACTTTCATTAAGGTGATCATAGATTATATTATTTTTTCGTACCTTCGACCTTGTGTCCCAGTAATTTTTTGTAATTTCGATTTGTTGCCCGTTCGAACTTTTGCTCTTTTGTACTTTCAGTATCTTCTTTTATAGCATGCATTTTCCCCGATTACGCTAAGAGAAAATAATTTCTTCCATATTAATCATTATTCTAAGATAAAGGATTTATTATATCACTCTTGGCCCTTCGTGATTTAAGAGAAGCATCCATAGACATAATACGAACAAATGCAAAATATGGAGGAAAAAGACGATCATACATTTTTTGATTATGCTAAGCAACTAGGGGAACAGACGGCTTTGGCAGGTTTTGTTCTATTATTGGCAGAGGGGTTTTTGTCGACCGAGTTTTATGAAATTTGGCCACAATATTCTTTGATATGCAAAGAATGTTTGGGCCAAATTTGAGCATAATCAGTCATAAAAACCCCCCTGTCAATAATAGAACAAAACCTGCCAAAGCCGTCTGTTCCCCTATATGGATCATAAAACTTCAGTGGGAAATTATTCTTCTCAAAAAAAATCTGTTCGGCTGTAAAACCAATTCGGACGTCTGGTCTATTCGGGCAAATGGTCTTTTCGGGCGAATGGAATTCGGGTCTATGTCATTGTGATAGAATCCTCTTGGAAGTCTTTCTTACTTGGAATAATGCAAATCAAAATACAGGTTTACCTCGATTATATGGACTTCGATTATATGGACTTTTTACCTCGATTATATGGACATTTTTTTTCGCTCAATTTTTTTTTTGTGTTTTGGGGTTTTAAAAAGATGTTGAATATTGTAAGTCATATTTTACATTGATTCTATATTTATTATGGTACATTGGGGCAAATAAAGGCCCGTAAGGCATGTTGTGATGTTATATATGGAGATGCACTCTGAGACATATGTTCGATTGAGTTGATTGATTTACCATTTTCGCGTTGGAAAATTTCATTGTATATAATGATAAATATACAATTCTTTAATCTGCAACAGCCACGGCCACGTCCTTACAAAAAGGTGGTGAAAAATAATGCGTATTTTTGGTGATCTCTGCCATACGAAAACGTGAAGTGAATTGTCAGACTGACAGTATGCGGAGCAAGTGATAAGATGAGATTGTCATATTTAGCTGTTAGATCTTTGCTTCCAACCTTTTTCTGCTTTTGGTGCATGGAATTAAGTATAGAACGATGGATGATGCATCAACATCCAGCAAATCGGACCCACTGGGACTGATTTTTAAGGTATATCCACGAAACTGGAAGAGTTTATTTCAGTATGTGTTACATAAAGTTCCAAATGGTTTTCAAACCTGGCATTATTTCTTCTGGACGAACTTATTTATTATTTGAACGTAAAAAACTGAAAACTCTTCGAGCAGTCTTTATGTTTAAATAAATGTTGTCGAATATCCTGGTATTCACATTTGTTCAGCACAAGGCTTAAGGATTATACTGACGCTCAACGGTAGGAAAAGAAATTGAATATCTTTAGAATGTTCTTGTTAGCAGTTCTTAAATCAATTGCTGCTAAACCGTTCAGCAATGCGTGATCCTGAAACGCTCATGCAAACTCGTTCATGCTGTGTAATGTGAGCGATGTGTTTTTCGTTAGTGTTGTACAAAATACAACAGCGCGCGGTGGTGAAATTTTGAATGCAATCTCAAGTTTTGTCCGGGATTTTTATGAGGGCCCGATACTGTGCGTCGTTTTGAATTTTAAAACCCGTTGCAAAATACAGCCCTGCTTTAATATACGAACATAGTCCAAAATAGCCATAACAATTTATCCTTCAATATTCCACTTAGCAGGTGTAGGTGCACTGTGCAATTGACCTTTCCCGTCAACAATTTTTATCCGATCAATCGATTCTTCAATTTTTTTGAGGACAACTTTCCCAAAGAACCCATACTTTTTGACGCCATACTTTTTGACGAATAGTGCTGGTTTCCAAGCTTGGCCTAGCATTCGCCCGATTTTGAATTAAAATAAGGCCAATTCCGATTTCTCGATTTTTTTTATTCTAAAGTATGAGTTTGGGAAAATGGTAAATGCATCATGAAACAATCATGATTATCCTTAAACAATTGAAAAATGCTCCTTAAAAAACTGATCATTTTTTGAACAAATTACCTTGAAATATATAAAATGCTCCGTAAACATTTGAAAAGTGTACCGTACAAACGAAAAAAATGTACCGTAAACAATTGAAAATGCTCCTTAGAAAAACAAAGATTTCTCGGGTACTTATTCAAAAGGACGTATGTGATTTTGTAAACAAAGATTCGAACGTCAATTTGTCCAATCTGATAGCACTCCCACGCAAACCATCACCACAGACAGGTAGGGGAAGCCTTCGGCTACCTGTTAGTGGTGTCGGTTTGCGTGGGAGAGCCATCAGATTGGGCAAATCGACGTTGGAATCTTTGTTTACAAAATCACATACGTCCTTTTGAATAAGTACCCGAGATTTGCTATTTAACTAATGATAATTACGCAGTATATTGCTATAAGAATTATTGTGAAATATTTGAAAAAGTACCTTGAAATTGGCTGCCATAAAGTAGAATCTTATGCACCATTGTATAGCCCCTGGAGTATGAAGCTGATTGTTTTGCTTGGTAACCCTATTCAACAGAAAAATGCTCCGAAAACTAAGGAAAATGCTCCCTAAAAAGAATAAATACTCCTTAAACCAATAAAAAATGCTCCTTAACCTGAGAAAATGCTCCTTGAACTAAGAACAGTGCTCCGTAAAAAAAATGAATCTTAGCCTACAATCAATTCAAAGCATTGTTAAAGAAATTGTGCACCAGACTGCTCACAGACAAACAGACTTCCCATACAACTGCACATCGCATAAGCATGCTTGACGATACGAATTTCATTAAAATCACATTGCATATAATGGCTGTCCGGAACATCTTTTGCTGGCGAGGATAGGGTGCTAAATGTTAATGAAGGAAAAATACATACGAGTTGACATTTCGGTACCCAACATGTTTCGGACAGCAGAACAAAGGGAACCGAAGCGACAATATTTATCTTGTAACTAAGATATATTTTGTGGTTATGCAGGGAAATTGATTAATAAGCCTATTAGCATTATATGCAATGTGATTTTAATGAAATTCGTATTGTCAAGCATGCTTATGCGATGTGCAGTTGTATGGGAAGTCTGTTTGTCTGTGAGCAGTTTTTTTTTTTTTTTTATCTTTCGTTTATTTGGAAGGCTCATTTGCCGTGAAGCGTTACGGAGCCGAAATCAAGTTTAACAATACATTTCTTGATTCTTATACATAGTGTTAGTTTTGGGGAACCGAAAGACTCGCGGTTTAGTCGAGGTTAGGGAATACAATAATACAGTAGGAAAGGAAAGGATTTTAGGGTGCTTAAGTAATTACGATGCTGATGTTCACAAAGTTGACATTCCTCGCATTTTTACATCTGTAACGGGACAAACAAACTTTTTTTGGGAGACAACGACGAGAGGAAGACATACGGAAGGGATTAACGACAGGGGTTAGGGACAAAAGGTCGAAAGACAAAAGGTCGAAAGGACAAAAGGTCGAAAGACAAAACGTCGAAAGACAAAAGGTCGAAGGGACAAATGGTCGAAAAGGACAAAAGGTCGAAAGGGACAAAAGGTCGAATGGGACAAAAGGTCGAAAGGGACAAAACGTTGAATGGGACAAAAGGCCGAAATAAATAAAAGATCAATAAGATCAAAAGGCACAAAAGGTAGAAATAGACCATAAACTGAAACGGGAAGATTCAATCCCGCACCAGAGTTGCCTTACACAATTTGCAAAACTCTGCTTTTTTACTCACAATGGCGCACGCCGCACATTAAATACACCGGCATGTATTAAGGTTCCCCCAAACACACGCGACGAGACAATCTTGACGCGATTCTATTGCCTGGCGACTGCGATTCTGTCGCCGTTGGTATGGAAGCGTAAATGGTGCATTGCGAGCATCCACCCAACGATAGAATCGTGGCATCAAGCTATCGCTGTCCCGGCAATAAAATGGCTTAGGCTTTTGATGCGCGCACTTGCGTGACTGCGGCGTGCACTATTTAGACAGATTGAAGTGACATTTAGGAAATCTAGATCTCTATCTATTATTTGCACTCATTCAATGATTTTATGTGTTATTGTTAAAAATAGTGGAAAATAAAAAAGCAATTTTTTTTGGTCAACTGTATAGGACGATTCTGTCTTGTGCAATATAAGTTTTATTCATTTCTTAAATTAGCTATCTTTTTTATCTCTAACAGAACTATCTAGATATTCATAATGTTGGTTTACAGTAATTACTCCTTCTTTGAAAATTGCTCATTCTTCAGCTTTGATTGATGAGATGAGTGTATTATTTCTGCTTGAAAATAAATGCATTTATCAAATTCCTATAGAATACACCCAACTTGTTCTTTATCGACCTTTTGTCTCTTTCGACCTTTTGTCCTTTTCGAACTTTTGTCCCTTTCGACCTTTTGTCCTTTCGACCTTCTGTCCCTTTCGACGTTTTGTCTTTTCGACCTTTTGTCCTTTCGACCTTTTGTCTTTTCGACCTTTTGTCTTTCGACCTTTTGTCCTTTCGACATTTTGTCTTTCGACCTTTTGTCATAGATTCTAACGACAGACATGGAAATGTACAACAAGAGGAAGACATTCGATATGGGGTACGACAGACAAGGGAATGGGCAGGCAATTTTTACAGTTTTACATCAGCAACTTTCAAAAATTGGTGGACCAGGGACATGTACTCGAGATCAAGGCCCGACAACACTTCCCTAATAGGCTTTGGTTGTTTTCCTCGGACCCGGAGATGTTCAGTTAGCGCAGATCTGGGGCCACGATGCTCCTCGCACGCCCACACGACATGATCGATGTCCTGATAATCCTCGCCGCAAACACAGAGATTTCCTTCCGAGAGCCCCACTCTGAAAAGATGTGCATTTAGAGTGTAGTGATTGGACATTAGACGGCACATGGTTCGAATGAAGTCTCGTCCCATATTCAATTTTGAACCATGGACGCTTCTGACACCTGCGGCGAATTGAATACAGCCATCTTCCCAACTCCCCATTTGTCCATTTCTGTTGCCAGCTGTTCAAGGTTTCCTGACGAACTAATGTGAAAAATTCATCGAAGGTGATTTTCCGATCGTAAATATCACCTTCCATAGCGCCCACCTTAGCCAAAGAGTCCGCTTTCTCATTTCCCGGGATCGAGCAATGAGAAGGGACCCAAGCCATGGTGATTGTGTAAGACCGTTGTGATAAGGCACTCAAAGCTTTCCGTATCCCATTCAGAAGATACGCTGAGTGCTTAACCGGTTTCATTGACCGAACAGCCTCCAAGGAACTTAGACTGTCGGTGAAGATGAAAAAGTGGTCAGGAGGTAGGGATGCGATTTGCTCGAGTGAATAGTGTATAGCTGCTAGCTCAGCAGTATACACGGAACAAGGCTCTTTGAGCTTAAAGTAGGCGCTATGAAAATCGTTGAAAACACCGAAACCAGTGGAGTCATCAATTTTTGACCCGTCTGTAGAAAGCTTCTCTCCTCACTGGCGTGCCCGTATTTGCTTGCAAATAATGGAGGTATGACCTCCGCACACAGAAAGTCTGGTATTCCATGAACCTCCTGCTTCATGGACAGATCAAAAGTAACAGAGGAACTGTAAGAGTCTAAGAAGTTAGCACGATTGGTATCTACCGAAGAAGGGCTTACCTCCAGCGTTATGTACCAGTGGTAAATACTCATGAATCGAGATTGAGGGTTTTGTTCGAGCAGCTTCTCGAAGTTGTCAATGACCAATGGATTGAGAACCTCACAGCGGATGAGGAACCGGAGCGATAATTCCGCGAAACGATCTGTTAGTGGCAGTACTCCCGCAAGTACTTCCAAGCTCATCGTATGTGTCGAATTCATACATCCTAACGCGATACGGAGACAGCGGTACTGAATCCTTTGAAGCTTCAGCATGTGTGTTTTAGCCGCGGACTGGAAGCAGAAACTACCGTATTCGAGGACCGACAAAATGGTTGTTCTATACAACGTCATAAGATCTTCAGGATGCGCTCCCACCATGTTCCGGTTATTGATCGCATGAAGTTGATCCGTTTCTGGCATTTTGTGTCAGATACACAATGTGCTTCGAAGGTACATTTCGAGTCGAACCAGACCCGAGGTATTTAGAAGACATGCTATGAGTGATTGTCTTACCCATCAGTTGGAGCAGGAACTTTGCCGGCTTATGTTTTTGAAAAGACAACCATCTCAGTTTTCTCCGGAGAGAATTCGATACCCAGCTTGTAGCCCAAGTGGACAAATTGTCCAGAGTATCTTGCAACGGTCCTTGCAGATCAACCGCTGTTGGCCCCGAAACGGATACAACACAATCATCTGCAAGCTGTCTCAACGAGCAATTTGGCATGAGACATTCATCAATGTCTCTGACGTAAAATTGTAAAGAAGGGGCTCAAACATGAGCCCTGGGGAGACCATGTAGCTAATTCGTGAAGTTGCCGAGTCACCATGAGAAAAACTCATACGCTTCTCTGACAACAAATTGTACAAATAGTTGTTCAAAATTGGTGAAAGTCCACACTCGTGGAGTTTGTCAGATAAGACATCGACGCAAACTGAATCAAAAGCCCCCTTAATGTCCAAAAACACTGAGCCCATTTGCTCTTTTTTTAGCGAAAGTAAGCTGAATTTCTGAAGAAAGCAACGCAAGACAGTCGTTCGTTCCCTTGCCCCTGCGGAAACCAAATTGTGTATCTGACAACAAACTATTCGATTCAACCCATTTGTCTAGCCGGAAGAGAATCATCTTCTCCAACAGCTTCCGAAGACATGACAGCATCGCGATGGGGCGATACGAGTTACAATCCGACGCGGGTTTTCCGGGCTTCTGGATGGCTATCACCCTCACTTCCCTCCAATCATCCGGAACAATGTTGCACTCCAGTAACTGATTGAACAAGTTCAATAAGCGCCTCTTCGCGACGTCTGGGAGGTTTTTGAGCAAATTGAACCTGACTCTATCCATCCCTGGAGCGGAATTGTTACATGAAAGGAGAGCAAGTGAGAATTCAATCATCGAAAAGGGACGATCCATATCATCCCTGCCAGCAAAAGCATCACGTAGCTCTTGCCTCACCGGTACCGAATCCGGACAAACTTTCTTTGCGAAGTCAAGTATCCACCGCGACGAGCCTTCACGATCTTCGTTTACGGACGACGCGTTGCGCATTCTTCTCCCGACGGTCCACAGAGTTTTCATTGAAGTCTCGCGCGATAAACCTTCAACAAAAGTGCGCCAATATCCGCGCTTCTTCACTTTGACCAGTTTCTTGAACTGGATTTCGAGCGCGGTGTATCGTTTGTGAAGAACGATCGCCCCGTGTTTCCGAAATTCTTTGAACGCGGCGGATTTCTCGCGATAAAGTTGCGTACACTCGATGTCCCACCACGGACTGTAGGGTTTCCTACGAACCGAAGCTCCTGGCACCGGCCGACGTTGTGCCTGAAGAGCGCTTTCAAGAATGAACTGCGATAGAAACTTGTACTCTTCCCGCGGGGGAAGTGCTTCTATAGACTGTATGCCATCGCTGATGGCGTCCGCATATTTGCCCCAATCGATGTGCTTCGTGAGGTCATATGAAAGATCGATGGAAGCAGATTGCTTATGTCCATTGGAAATCGAAACTTCGATAGGCAAATGATCACTACCATGGGGATCTTGGACCACCTTCCAAGTACAGTCCAACGATAATGAGCTCGAACAAATGGAAAGATCTAGACGGCTATCTCTTGCTGGAGGAGCCACTCGTGTAACTTCTCCTGTATTCAAAATTGACATATTGAAGTCGTCGCAGAGGTCGTATATCATTGATGAACGGTTGTCGTCGTACAGTTCCCCCAGCCTGTTCCGTGGGAGTTAAAATCTCCCAGGAGCAACCGTGGCTCGGGCATAACCGAGCAGATGTGCGAGAGATCTCTTCGAGATATCGCGGTGTTTGGAGGAAGATATATCGAGGCGATACTGAGGTCTTTTCCTCGAATAGTCACCTGACATGCGACAGCTTCGGTGCCAGACATCGGCGCAAGATCGACTCTATAGAAGGAGTGCTGTTTTTTATCCCTAAAATCGATTTGCCCGATCGCGGCGGATTATGTTGAAATCAGGAAAATGAAGGTTCACATCTGGTGTTAGCCATGTTTCACATAAAGCAAAAGCATCGCATTGTAATTTGTTAACTAAAAATTTAAAAATATCTAATTTTGGAAGAATACTTCGACAGTTCCACTGTAGAATCGAAATCATGTTACCCTTATTGACTAAATTAGCCATCGAAGGATACAAATGACTCGAGGAGGGGCATTTTCGAAGCCAGCTGCTTCAGGAGAGGAGTCAGAATAGGAAGAACAGTTTTGACCATGTTCTTCACGGGGTCGGAAGCATCAAGAAGTTGAGGATGAGCTCCACGATGCCAGAAAGTGTGAACATTGGAGCGCTCGGGAGTTCTTCTGCTCGCTCTGTATGCTCTCTTTCTGGCTGAGAAATCGCAAAAAATGGGGCATCTGGGATTTTAGATGTTCCCGGAAGCGGTGGAAACTCTCGATCATCCCGATGTGAAACCACAAAAGTTGAAAGTATTTCCACCCGCTTTGAATTTGACCATGTTGGATTGGGGCTCACTTTGAGGCTGTTTTCTAGGCTTTTTTGAGGGTCGCTGGCTCTGTTTTATTCTCTTCCTCGTTGAGCCATTGAAAACAAAGGGAACCCCATTTCCAACCTCGGAGTCAGAGCTACCTTGATCGTCCAAAGGAAGAGACGAGTAGATGGCGTCAGAAACGAGTGGCGGAGCGGTCTTCCTCAACATTTCGGCGTAACTTCGCCGAGAACGCTGCTGGAGAGACCGCTTCTGGTGTATTCGCTGCTGTATGTACGTTGGGCAGGCTTCAAGAGCATGTGGAGGGCTTTCGTTACAATAGACACATTTCGGTGCCGTCTTGCACGCGCCCTCCACATGCTTCTCTCCGCATGATGCACAGCGAGGTTTATTGCAGCAGTACTGAGCGGTGTGGCCCAGCTGCTTGCAATTAACACAATTCATCACCTTCGGTACATACAGCCGAACAGGTAGACGAAGTTTGCCAATCACTACGTAGTCAGGCAGTGCGGACCCGGAAAAAGTGACGCAGAAAGAGTCAGACGGGGAATAACTCCGCTTCTCTCCCTCCTGCGACACCGAATACATTTGTTTGCAATCCAGTATCGCAACAGGAGGCAAAGAAACGTTCTTGAAACGACCGAAACCTTGTTTCAAATCGTCGCATGTCATACTTCCCTCCGTCACCACCCCCGCGATCTCACACACTGCTGACGGTAAATACACCCTATATTCGAGAGTGAAAAGCTCACAGGTGGCAATCTCGTTGGCCTGTTTGCGATCACTGACCGTGACACGGAGTTTACTGGACCCAACCATGTCAATGGTCGTGACAGACGAAAATCGCTTTTCCAGATCTTTGCTGATCTGGCTGATATTCAAACGTTTGCCTTTGGGTCGAAAGAAAACAACATACGGCCCACTAGAGTCGTGAGGGTAGACCTTGGGACGGGGGCTCGTAGAGGAAATTTTAGCGTTGCTGGTGTCCATTTCATTTTGGTTTGGAACACCCGAATGCAACGAAACATCTGACATGGAATACGAAGTACCCCTGCCAACTTCGCCTTCGCGCATTGCGGACACGAAATGCGCCGCTGCAGCGAGGCACAATTTATTTTAAAACTAAACACTTATCACAAGGACAGAAAAAAAACACACATACACACAAATTAATGAGAGGGGAAGACGAGTTAAAGAAAAAGGAAAAAAACTATTCCAATAAGATGGAGAAGAGAGGGGAGCAACGAGAGGGAGCTCAAGTGAATACTTGCGTTCACACTGCTGTGTCGCCGGCTAACGGTTCTGGCAGCACACACTGACTGGATGGACAATCGCCGGGGCGGTGGTGCGGTCGAAGCGAACCACGCTGTTGTTGGTGTTCTTGCCGCAGACAACACTGCAACTGGGTGGATGGATGGTGGCAGGACGGCAGCGTCTGTGTTGGTGGAGACGCACGATGGATGATGTGATGACTGTCGGCGTGGGGCGATGATGCCTGCGCCTGCGATGGACGCCGAAGAAACTGCAAAACTTTGCGTTGTCTTGCAAAAGCAACGAAATGGCTACTTAACTGCTTCAGCTAAGCACCACTTCCACTCAAGCACTATGCTTCAAAACACTTTCGGAAAAAACCTCTACCTGTACTTCAGGAAAAAAAACCAAAAGAGAACCAGACCGTACGCGGACTTACAACCGTCTCGCTCGGATGCTCGACGTGGAATGTCTGTGAGCAGTCTGGTGCACAATTTCTTTAACAATGCTTTGAATTGCTTGTAGGCTAAGATTACATTTTGTATAAGTTTTTTGGAGCATTTCATTTTTTTATGGAGCACTGTTTTTAGTTCAAGGAGCATTTTCTAAGGTTAGGAGCATTTTTTATTGGTTTAAGGAGTATTTCTTCTTTTTAGGGAGCATTTTCCTTAGTTTTCGGAGCATTTTTCTGTTGAATAGGGTTACCAAGCAAAACAATCAGCTTCATACTCCAGGGGCTATACAATGATGCATAAGATTATACTTTATAACAGCCAATTTCAAGGTACTTTTTCAACTATTTCACAATAATTCTTATATCAATATACTGCACAGTTATCATTAGTTAAATAGCAAATCTTTGTTTTTCTAAGGAGCATTCTCAATTGTTTACGGTACATTTTTTTCGTTTGTGCGGTACACTTTTCAAATGTTTACGGAGCATTTTATATATTTCAAGGTAATTTGTTCAATAATTTAAGGAAAAATGATCGGTTTTTTAAGGAGCATTTTTCAATTGTTTAAGGATAATTTCATCTGTTTTAATGGACAATTTTTGGGCTGCCGTGTTCTGTGAAAAAGTTGAACTTGAATAAGTCAAAGAATTGACTGAGACAATAAAACAAGATACATTTTTTGGCGGGAAATGTCAATTGGTTCTTGTAAAAATGACACTGATACGTAGATAGGGCCCCTTATTTACATTGATTTAAATTCTTTTTAAGAATATCAATCAAACGCAACTTGTTGCAAGGAGATCTTTTAAAGATAAGTGTCAGAAAAGTATCTACGCGATTTGCATTTTGACCATATCTTCTGAACCCATAGTCCAATCCGACCAATTTTCAATAGGAGACAATAGGACAAAATAGTCCATCGGTTTCAATTTGCTGCGATCAAATCAAAAGAGGACAAGTGTCAGTCCTTCTATATAAAGCCAGTTTTTGAATCTAACATATACCTTTCTCGACCACTCAGTGTTTGCTTTGTTGCTGAAACAGGAAGGCACTGTAGTTAGAATTCGTGAAAAAGTATATTAGTGTGCTCACATTGAGCTGGGCGAAGTCTTCATTACTAACGTAATCTTAGAAACTAGCGGCTGGAAAAAAGGTTACGTTCTTATAGAAAATCATAATCTACTGAGTTATCATAAAATGAGCCCAAACATGCGGATTAGACTGTAAGGCAATATATGGATATTTTCTTTCAACTTTTAAAACTTATTTCATCGTGTAACGCATCGAAAAAGTCCATATAATCGAGGTATACCTGTAAATGTTTAATTTCAATTGTATTCCCATCCAATGCAATGATTCAACACCGCTGGGGACCCTTCAAGACGAGTTTGAACAGACGTTCAGGTTTTGTCGTCACAAGTGAAAAATTCATGATATTTCTCAGTTAAATACTGAAGAAGACGTTGATCGCGTGTTATTCAAAATCGCATTCTGAATGCCAGAAATCTCCGCAACTGGTACCTCACTTGACAGAATCATCTTTATTTTTTTTTTTTGCATGAGTCAAATCTCCTGGGCTAGAGGTATTTGCTCAATTTCGTCAATCGAAGTTAATAGATTTCCCATTTTAATAGCAGAGAATAATGTTTTAAGCAAACAGTAGAGAATTTAAAGATATCTCTTTCCTCTTGTTTTGTATTATCGTTATCTTTGCCACACGTCTATTTCGCTATGTTGCTGTAAATGTCAAACGAACAACACCAAAAACTAGAAACCGTAACCGGAACATTATCGATAAACAGATTTTATTCATAGGTGGATATCTATTGTCAATGAAATCAAATTTTCCGAGCACTTGTGACCGTTCGTATCCACCATTACACCATATTTCTTGGGGGCGTTCTACTTTCGTGGAGGAATAAAAATCTTGCATGCGAATGTTTTGATCATTCTGGTCTATTATAATACCATTTTTTTGCGGGTGTCCCGCCAACGTAGAGGAAGAGACTTGCGGGCGTCCCACCACGCAGAATTGTCATTATTCCGATCTACAATATCTACAAGATCTAGAATTCTTCATTCTTCTTGCGGGCGTCCTACGACGTAAAATTGTGATCCTTCCGATTCACAATGACACCATTCTTCTTGCGAGCGTCCCACCAACGCAGAGGAAGAATATATTGAATGCGGGTGTTCCACTCCACCACGTAGAATTGTGATCATTCCGATCAATCCTCTTACGACAATTTTTTTTACTAATTTCATTTGCTAATTATCTAATACATCCATTCATCTGTTAAACTAGGTGTTTTCTTAACACTATCATCCTTATTTGCTATGATACATTTTTAGTTATTATAAATACCGTAAGGCCGTCTTCAGTGTCTCGTACTTGAGTCGAGTCAAGTACGAGACACTGAAGACGGCCTTACTGTTGAGGTCGAAATACGTATCTGTCAAGATACAATTAAGTGGTGGAATTCAATGGGATTGTTTAAACTCGTCTTATGACAGGAAAAATGTTATACAATATGGGCCCCAGTATGCTGCCTTGAGGAACACCAGCTCTCACAGGTAACGTATCAGATTTAGAATTCTGATAGTTTACCTGCGGTGAGCGATCTGATAAATAATTTTGAATCAGTTCAATAATACACAGAGGAAAATTAAAGTTCATCAATTTTACAATCAAACCCTCATGCCAAACACTGTCAAATGTTTCTCTATATCAAGAAGAGCAACTCCAGTCGAATAGGCTTCAGATTTGTTGAGCCGAGTTTAATTCGTAACTTTTAATAACTGATGAGTGGTTGCATGCCCATGGCGAAAACCAAATTGCAAAAATTGCAAAAGTAGAATTGTCATTACTATGAACCATCATTCTATTTAAAATAATCTTTTCAAGCAGTTTGCTTATTGAAGAAAGCAAACTGATCGGACGACAACTAGAAGCCTCAGCTGGATTTTTGTCAGGCTTAAAATTGGAACAATTTTGGCGTTTTTCCATTTATCTGGAAAGTATGCCAAATGAAAACATTTGTTAAATAAATTAACCAAAAAGGATAAAAAGCTCTAAGAAAGTTTTTTGATAAGTATGTAGAAAATACCATCATCACCCGGGGCTTTCATATTTTTTAATTTTTTAGTAATAGTTCTCACTTCATCCAAATTAGTTCCCAACGAAGGGTCAAAAACATTCTCTTGATTGAGAATGTCTTCGAAGCTCCGTGTAACCTGATCCTCTATTGGACTAGTGAGACCTAGACTAAAATTATGGGCACTCTCGAACTGCTGAGCAAGTTTTTGAGCCTTTCGCCATTTGTTTTCCCTTATTTCCCACTTTAAGCGCTCGAATTAGCTTTTGAGGTTTTTTAAAAGAATTTTCGTAAATTTCCAAAAGGGTGTCGAACTGGGATCCAACTTCGAGATATTATTCTCAAAGATGGTATTTCTCAGAATAGCGAAACGTTTTTCAATTTCATTTTGCAAATCACGCCAAATAACTTTCAACACGAAATCGCGAGTTCTTTGGTATTGCCTACGCCTCACATTTTTAAGACGGATCAGTAGCTGAAGATCGTCGTCAATAATAATAGAGTTAAATTTAATTTCACATTTAGGAATTGCAATGCCTCTGGCTTCGACAATTAAATTTGTCAAAGAGCATTATCAATATCACTTTTGGTATCGAGAGGAATATCAACATCAATATTCCTTATACGTTTTATATGAATCCCAATCAGCTCTATCAGTTAAAAGTAGAGCTGATTGGATTGTTAATGGCTTCCTTTGAGATTTCAAACGTCACAGGAAGGTGATCAGAGTTAAAGTCAGCATGAGTTACCAATTGGCCACACAGCTTACTTGAATCCGTTAAAACTAAATCAATTATAAAAGGATTTCGATTGGAAGAAAAAAAGTCAATTGGAATATTGAATAGTATAACATCCCGCAGAACAATTTTCAAATAAAATTTTACCATTGAAATTGCTTTGAGCATTATTCCATGAACGGTGTTTGGCATTGAAGTCATCAATTATGAAAAATTTGTATTTGTTGCGAGTTTGAATTTGAAGATCAGCTCTCAACAAATTCCTTTGCTGCCCATTGCACTGAAAAGGCAAGTAGGCAACAATCAAAGATAATTGTCCAAATTTTGTTTCAACAGAAACTCCCAAGGTTTCGAAAACTTTGGTTTCAAACGAAGAATATAATTTATGTTTGATATAACCCCACCACAAGCGCTGTCTAGACGATCATTTCAGTAAATAAAATAATTTGGATCTCTTTTGATGAAGAGTCCAGGTTTTAAATAAGTTTAAGTTATAATGGCAATGTGCAATGGCTTTAGGCAGGGTACTTTGACTATTTTTTGTCATTTTTAATTGTTCAGAATTGGAGAAGTTTTTGATATTAGTCAGAAATAAAATCTTTAATGCATGTTCAAGAGTAGATGTAAATAAAATATTTTGAAAATGGGATTTTTTTTTGTTCTTTTTTGTTTTTGTGCCCTTTGAAGAGTGAAATATTTGTGGTTTAGTATTTTTCCACAACTAACATGACGAGCTTGGTGGTCTAGTGGCTACTGCTTCTGCCTTATAAGCAGGAGATCGTGGGTTCAAATCCAGGCTCGTCCCTTTCCTACTTTGGATTTCTATTTGTGTTTTTCCATTCTACCAAAACGATTCCTACTGTCATAACCTTCCACACTAACAATCAAAAAACAGATTAATCCACCTTGCCTTGGTGACGATGCCTTTCTCGATTCAATCCCTTGGTTTTGCCTTAGTGTGATACACATCATAAATGATTGCCTACATTACGGCTCTTGCAAACGCTGTAAGGCAAACAACCAACCAACCGTATATGGTTAAACACACCATTTTCTCCATAAGTTTTGAACGCAATGACCTACCGTGATTATATTCAATAGTGATCAATTGGGGTTCGTCCTTCGTCGAATGCAACTTGTTGCAAGAAGATTTACTGTATAAAAAAGTGACTAATGTTGACACACATACACACGACCAGACAGACATTGGCGTGGCCAGGTCAGATCTCGACAATTGGAGAGTGAATTGCTTCCATCTAAGGGATAGTGATTAGTCCCAAATCAATATCTTTGGTAACGGATGAAAGTGGTACTACTCTCATACAATAAGTCCAGGCTTGTCACCCAACCGGCGGTTGTTAGATTTTCTAACAATTCTGTATAAAAATCTACCAAAACCTGTATAAGAACTGGGCATTGTATTGTATTGTTGTAAAATCTAACAACCGCTGGTTGGGTGTAAAACCTACGAATTTGTGCGAAATGCGCAATGCTAATGCTAAAGTATTTTTCCACAACTAACTTAATAAAATAGAAGATTATGGTGGTGAATGATTCACTCTAAAACTTTTATCTAACTTTTTACACCGAAAATGAAAATTAAACCCATATATTTTGAAATTTCCACAGCTCTGATCTGGACAGCCTTATCATGATAAGCTCGATTTTGATCATATGATCATGTCAAAAAATCTGCAAAGTGGGTTAAAATCAGTTACTAATTACTCAATCAATGTTAAATGTTCATGGAGGTTTCTGGAGGTCACTCAGAAAATAAGCCACAATCCAATGAACGGTGACGCACAACATAGTTTTACTCAATCACCATTCATATTATTAATGTACTCCACTGCGCATCATGGGGCAATCCGCTGACGAATCAAAAACAACAAATGGACTTATCACGATCGGCGATGCTCGAGCAGAGATGGATCAACTAAATGTTTGCTCCCGTAAAACAAAGAAACAAACGAGTGCTTTGAAATAACTATGATCTAATTCTTTGAATTTTGAAAGAAAGTGTATCATACATGAGCCGATCGTAATTGAAGGAACAAGATGTTACTTAAAAAAAACGAATTAAAAGTGTTAGTATAAATTGGCGATATCAAAATGTCAGCTAATGTGAAATACGTGATATGGAATCGTTATTGTAAATCCAAAACGAGTGTATTTTGCTTCATGTTTTCAAACAAGTTTTAAAGACAAGCTCGTGTTGTTTATTTTCACCTGATGAAAATATCACATTAGGATCAAAATGCCATTATTCTCGTCAGTCATTTAGCATATGTGTGTTTACATCCAAACCTCTAGCCTGTTTACATCAAAACCTGTTTAGCAGTGGCATTATGGAAATTAGAGTCCAAAGTTAGAAAGTATTAGCGTATTAGCTCCATTTCATCCTCTGTGCCCCAGTTGTACTAACTGAATTTAAATTCAACGACGAATTTATCCAGTGTATTTATAGTTATATCCGTTTAGTCTATCCGAAATATTGGTATAATTATTTTCAACAAGGAATCTCTAAATAGAAGAATGCCATTAAACCACCATTGAAGCCGGTTTGCCTCTTAGCTAATTACTCCACAAACAGTTGCCATGGGAAGTTAAGCATTAGCACCAATCACAAAGCAAGCGTAGGTTTGCGTTGTTTAATTCCTGATTCGAACTGGAAGCTGCCGATTAAAATGAATGATACATTTTTTTCGCCAAATATCCACTTTGTGCACGGATGAAAAAAACAAAGCTATATTTTGTAATGCTTCCATTTGCTCGAAGTCACCCCGAACAAAGAACCCATAACGCTACACTATCACTCTATCATACGGGCAACAACAACAAAAAAAAACCAAGAAATCCCACAGCCCAAACAACCAACGTAGTACCTTCTAACCTTCCAAACAAAGATGATTCAGCATGCAAATATGTTCGTTATTTTACACACCACTTTCGGCTGGCGGCCTCTAGTAGTAGGTATCGCGAGAACACACCTTCCGTCATAATTCCAGTTGGCAACAAGAGCACATATGAAAGCCCGGATCAATCCACCTCGCAGTAAGGATGCACGTTCATTAGATAGTTTAATTTGTCAAACATATTTTTTAAAATTATAAACAGCCCTTCACTTTTATTGGAATTAAAATGGAATTATTGGAAATGGAATTAAAAAAATATGTCTTACATTTTTGTACACATACATAGGGACATCATCTCATTTCATCGAATCATGCCAGTCGAAACCTTGTATCGGAGGTGAGCTTATGATCATAAAAAAACACTTTTTCGACAGATAGTTTTTGTGTGACCTTACAGTCTTTCTATGTATCATACTGTACGGGAAAGGCATTGAGCCGAACACCATTTTCAACTCCAATTCTAACCGCAAGTCTTAAGATATCGAGAGCCACGATCACCACTCCAGACAAGACACGTAATGTTGCTTACAACAACAGTTTTCCAGAGGGAATCGAGACAAACAACCCACTTTAAAAAGGCGAATCATCATTATCAGAAGCCTCAGAGGCATCATCTTCATAAGTGCTGAGGGTATGCGTTAGCTCAAGTCTCTATAACAGGAATTACTCGTTTTTTTACTTTTTACTAAAATTACCTGTAATAGGTCTTTCTTTAACTGTAATTCCATTTCGAGGTAGTTCCTTAGAGGAAAAAGACGCGTGAAGGTAGCTGAAATAAAGCTTAACGCGTTATAGAAAAATATATTGATCAGTTCAATGTACACTATAGGCATGAATAATGTTGTGCTCCCTCAGCTATTCAAAGAGCATTATTTTTTAAATGTATGTATTGTAAAGGCCTAAATCAATTAGAATAAATTGTCATTACAATCCTTTGTTTTAAAATCCTATTTATATAAATTTATATTTTTAAAACTTTTCGATATTACACGTTCAGTTTCGTGCTCGGACCGATATACCCTTATATGAACGAAAGCAGAACACGCTTAATCACTCTCATCTCCCAAAACTTGTTAACATCCAGGAGCCTGAGAAAAATAACAAGAAGCTTCCACAAAATACTACGTCGTACCACCAAACTTTGCGCTGTCTTAAGGCCCCACTAAAAGAGAGTAGCAACAGCACGATCAAAGATCGAACATCCAAAACGGTTGATGCTTTTTTTTCGCGTGCGGAGTAAAGAAAACAAATCGGGAGCAAGCACATGGCGGGGTGCGTATGGCCATTGGCCGAGATGTCTTCTCGAAAGGTGATCGTATTCTTTCTTTGCCACATTCTCCCAGGCTCGAGAGCACGACCGACGATGACGACGACTACAAGGGAAACAGTTTATTGGCATCCGCACCACACTGCCTGCCGCCGGCGGCACAGGTTGTATGCGAGCACGATCAAATTTTGGGTGATTCGATGATGCTAATGATGATGATTGGTATCTCCGTCCAAATTCCAGACATTTTTCCCCGATCGCACATTCTTTTATGTGCCATGCTGGCCGGTTCTCGGTCAGTAGCCGGCAGCAGAGCGGGGTGTGCCGAATGGATGCACGTATTGGCCCTTTCAGAACTGTGGATTATTATTTGAAGATGCTTATGGCACGGCGCAGAAATGGTCTTTTAGCAAGTGGTCTAAAGATTAAAAAGTCATTTTCAACGAAAGCCCATCGCAGGTTTGCTGAGGAATCGAGAATTATTCGACTTTTGCAATTATGAACATTGCCTATAAATTACCGAGACTTTCAGTCAACGCTGGCTCATCCCGTGAATTATCAAATTCCTAAAATCTAAAACTCTGAAAGTGTACTAAAGGATTTAATAACTGAAAAATAAAAAGTCTTGGATGTAAAAAAAATTTAAAACTTATAAAATTTAAAAAATTAAATAATTTAAAATCTCATAGTCAGACTTTCTAAAAATGTAAAAATAAAAAGAACTAGTTATCAAAAAAATTAAAAAAAAAATTTTTTAGACATCTTGAAAAATATGTTAAAATTTTAAAATCAAAATAGGGTTTCTTACTCCATTCCCGGCCTAACATGCGTACGACTGTTTTCTTTAATTGATATTTATGACAGGAAACAACTTTTCCTGAATTTTGTGGGCCGTGCAATACTGCAATCGGGTTCACTTCTACTTAAAATATCTATTCTTGCTAAACATCGCTTGAAAAAGCTTTAATTTGATATAAATTAACGAGGTGTAGCACGTATTTCAGTCCGTATTTTTTTCCGGCATACTTCAATTCAATTCCCGGCATAGGCGATTTTCACTCAATCTCTCAACATCTAAATCTTAGGATGGTAGAAAATGCGACGTAAACAAAAATATGCACGTTCCGCTACAACGTGATGCCAGATGGTATTATGGTAAATGGTATAGATTACCCAAGCAACCAGAAGTTCGGATAAGAAGGGCTATTTTGGCTTAATCAGCTCTCATTTTAAGTAATTTTTTGTATGGTGGGAGCGTAAAAGTGAACTTTAAAGTTCCGTTAAGGATGCTTGGAACTTGATGTGAACCATAGTGAACCAATTAGTTCGGTTGAGAGTAAATTTAAGTTAAATCTGAACTTCTGGTTGCTTGGGTAGACTGTTTTGTTATAAACAATGAAGGATTATTTTCATACTAAAAAGGCTCCTGGCCGTTTGGCAGCACGAGGTGATGTATTGTTCGGTTTGAGGATACATTTTTAAATTTATTGTTTTTATAGGTTCTAGTGATACGAACATAAAGGAAAGATGGGAGTGTGTGAGTTGAGCATTATAGGTGATTGTGGTGATTAACAGCTTCAAGCAATAATTGTATCAAGCACTGTGACGATTTTCAGATAGGTGTTTATTTGATGATACCGTTTTGTAAAAGTGAAATATTCACTCCGGCTCAGTGGTGTTGCAACGAAGAGCGAATGTTTGATATCTACATTTTTATATTGTATAATTGGCTCAATTAGGAGTAAAATAAATGGTTGAAAAATATTAAATACTAGCAGACCCAACGAACTTCGTTTCGCTCAAAATTGATTTAATCTCTGTTTTTTTAACATTCGCAATTTATATAGAATACATTGATTCTACAGGGGAGGGGTCTCGGTCATCATTAAAACTTTTCTTGACTTCAAAAACCTTCATATACCAAATTTGGTTCAGTTTGCTTGATTGGTTCTCGAATTATGAAGAAATTCGTGTTTCATTTGTACGGGAGCTCCCCTTTCTAGAGCGCGGAGGGGTCAGGAACCACATTAAAAATCTTCCCGGCCCCTAAAACCCCTGCATTCAAATTTTCACGCCGATCGGTTCAGTAGTTTCCGAGTCTATATATATAGTCTACCCTTATAAGGGTCAGGCAGGCAGACATTCATTTTTATGTATATAGAAAGATTGTGCGAGATAAATGGAAGACTTTATTAAAATTATCAATTATAAACCTACGACTGGCTGGTCACGTTGTTCGTATGCCGTAAAAACGTCAAGCGAAGATAATATTTAGTAGAGAACCCGGAAGAGGCCACAGGCTTCGTGGAAGGCCGCGTACACGATGGCTTTTTGCAGTTGTAGAGGACCTAAGGGCGCTCAATGTTCAGGGCGACTGGAAGCGATTGGCCCAAGATCGAGTCCAGTGGAGAAGGATACTCCATTTGGCGTAGGTTCATCGAAGAGCTGTAGCCCATCAAGTATCAAGTAAGTAGTAAACCTACGACTACCAAACAGTATAAATCATTAGTTTTCTGTGCAGTGAGCCGTGAATCGGTTCCATAGGCCCAAGTAGTGATTTACCCTATCTAAAATGCGGCCCTCCTTAGCCGTGCGGTAAGATGCGCGTTCGATTCCCGGTGCCGGTCTAGACAATTTTCGGATGGGAATTTTTCTCGACATTCCTGGGCATAAAAATATCACCGTGCTAGCCTCATGATATACGAATGCAGGCATGGTACCCGAGCAAAGCTTGAGAGCAAATCGATAACTAATTTTGTTGTTGTGAAATCGCCTAATTTTGATAACTCAGGTTGATATCCTTTTGGTCGTTTTAACGGTTAAAAGATCAAAATCTACAGCAGAAAAATCTTACTGTGACATCAAATCGAAAACTATTCCTGCTATCGATGAGAGCAAATCGAAAACTAATTTTGATATTGGTTCCGATAACAAAATAAGTACACAGTTTGATGTCAGATCATACAATTTAGAAATCAACAGCAAACTGAGATCAAAATATGTAATCAGTCATGATGATTCATATTTGAAAACAAATTATGATTTCGATTTGATATCAATATCAAAATATGTTTTCTCTATGCTCTCATTATGTTTTCAAACTTTGCTCGGGTAACTTGTCTTAGAAACCTCGCATAACTGTGGAAGTGCTTAATGAACCCTAAGCTGCGAGGCGGCAATGTCCCAGTGGGGGATATAATGCCAATGAAAAAGAAGAAGAAGAAGAAGAAAACTTTGAAAACATAAAATTTTTAAAAAATGAAGGCCTGAAATTTTTTAAATAAAAAACGAGCAATGGGTAATGTTTTCAACATAACCGCGAGTAGACGTAGGACTTGTATAAACGTTACGTATTTACATTTTACTTCTAACTTTTGGATCTATGGAGTTTGATTATAGCTCAGACAAACAGACATAACACATCGAACATTTACTCATCAAATTCATCGTCGTTCAAACACTAACGACATCTGTTGATTTCAGTTAGTTGGGCAAATCACGAACCAGATGGCGGTAGTGAGCAAACGTCAAACTCGAGCAAAAACGACGCGCGCGCCACGAGTGATCGATTGGCCAACTAATGATTATTTGAATTGAACAGTAAATCAGTGAACGATGGAGATTTGACGAGTGTTATGTCTGTTTGTCTGTGATTATAGTATTGATATTGGAAACGACAACTTCCATGCTGTGTAGAATTATTAGCAATTTGTTTATTCAAAACTTCTGGAAATAAAATTAATAATTAAATACATAATTAGAATTGCTTTGTTTCTAAGGCTCTGTCTCATTTGGAGAATTAAACTGAAATTAAACTTAAAAATGACATTTCAATAATTATCGCATAACCCTGCTCGCAGAGCAAGATTACTTTTGACAGACCCTAACTATTAAGCCCTTATTTACTCAAGTAAATGTAGGGTTTTTATAGATTTCTCATTGATGATAGTATTTGAAGTTTAATTTTTTGTGGGATTATTTTTAAACATTTACATGTAATACAGCGAAATGTTCTAATCTAAAATGGATATTAACACTATTGCTTATTGTGCATCTTTAATTGCTAATGCCTTCTGCAAATAAATGAAAGTAATTATTTTAATAATTTTTTTATTTTTACAGTCCACTTTCGCTCGTTGGGCTAAACTCGTAGCCCATCTAGTGAAAGACTTTCGTTAGTTGGGCTAAGATTTCATCTGTCAAATCAGCGAATACAATATAAATTCAGAGCTGCCAACTGCGAAAAAGAAAAAAAAACTGCTGTTGATGTCATAATTTGACGTCCACCTTCGCCCAAGCCCAACTAACGGGCGCCCAACTAAATCATAGCCCATCTAAAGATAGCCCAACGAGTGAAATTTGACTGTACACTGGATTTTGTTTTTACGCGATTTACATTTTCTCAATTTTCTACTCATCCTAAATGTTTAACGCATATTAATTATCATGTGATTTTTCTTCGATTTATTTTGGAATTTTTGAAACATGTTGCGAAGAGTTTGGTGGTAAATTGCAGTCACACGATCAAAAATACGAGCGAAAAAAAATCGTGTAAAAACAAAATCCTGTGTAGTTGATTTTTTTCGCTGGGAAATCCGAACTGTTATAGTATAACCATGTTTTAATGTACATGTCGTTTACTGCCCCTATTCGCATAAGCGTCCCATGTCAGTTTTCTTCAACTTGTGAAATATGCCGTTGAATCAAACTCGTTCTACATGGATAAATTAAAAAAATCTAATGAATCGATAAAGCCAGCAATCTTTCTGAAAATGTGGCATAATATTCTTTATCTGTATACATTGCTATGGAACTATTAAATGGACCATAATTAAATTGATGTTTTGTGTGAAAGTGTATCAAAATCTGGAATGTTACTGTTATGCGAATAAATAGCAAGATGGGACAACACAAGTGGGTTTTGATTTTCAATTTTCTAGAACAAAACCTATTATTATATCAGTTTTTCTTACAGATGAGTTCATGTTAAGCCGTCTAAGACGAATTAAGTACTGTCCATTTAATTCCACCAGTTAATTTTCGTTATCTTTGCAGATACGTATTTCGACCACAACTGTGTGGTCGTCTTCAGTGTCTTGTACTTGACTCGACTCGAAATACGTATCTGCAAAGATAACGAAAATGAACTGGTGGAATTAAATGGACAGTACTTAATTCGTCTTAGACGGTTTAATACATTCCACTAAAAGAGCTTAATATATTTTTCTGTTCATGTTAAGGTTATTTCTGAAGGAAGATGAAAATTCATCAAAAATCGACATGGGACTCTTATGTAAATCGTGGCAGTTTAGTACCAAGCACTACTTAACATATGGTCAGTCATATGACATGACTCGTACCCATTCCGGGATCATGTGGATTATGAAACCAATCACCTGGATGAGCAGACCAAATCTCTCTAATTTTAATCTTCTTCATCCATCGTCGTTGCCCTCGCTGCCTCAGCCATCATCGGCCTCCAGCCGTGAACTCCGAGCGATGCGATGGGCGATTGCATCCATCGCAACCGACACCACTGCATCCGACCATCATCAAGCACAGAATGATAAAAAATGCGCCCACTTCTTTTCATGTATATTCGCAGACCCACCGGCAGTTCTATCGCTGGTGACTGCATGCTGTCGCCTGTCGCTGTGTAGGTAAACAGCAAACGAACGAACGAAACGAAAAATGCGCGAGCTAAAAGCACGTCAGTACGCGCTGCTGTCACAAATTGCAATGACTCGCACACGGCAGGCACTGCTTCTTTTATACACAAAGAAAATCTTCCGGTAGACCCGAAGGCCCGTTACATAACGCATTCTGATGTCCGTGTTAGGAATGCATGGGATTGGTTACATATGAAATTTTTACTGGCTTTGACAAGAATTGAAATTTTCAATAGCTTATCGTTAATAATCTTGTTTCAATGAAATAGACAAAATGGTGGAGAGTGTCCGAGTCGATTGATATATAAATCTTAAAAATCCATCGAAAGATAAAGGCGCTAGTAACGTTCAAAATCTTCCCTTCCAGCGTAACGCTCTCGATTTCCAAAAATCTAAATGACACCCAGTATAGTAAAGAAAGACGTAAGTCCTACGTCAAAATAATAGGGAATCTAATGATCTGAAAATTAAAAAATACATTAACCCAAAAATCTAAAAAATTAAAACAAAAAAAAATCTAAAAGTTTAAACCAGGCCTGGGATTTGTCACCTTCATACAGAAAAAACATGCGACAAAACCAAAGAGAAAACAGTCACCTCAAACTGGGCAACACAACCTAACCAACGTTGCTCGATACAGCGTACTACTGGTCTCTCGCTCCGACAAGACATTTTGAATCTTGTCACATACTTATTTTGTTACGATATATTTGTCGTGTGACGCTTTCCATCACGACTAAGATTTTGCACAACCAGACGGATTAGAACATTTGTCATGGTTATTGACAAAAAAGTTCGACATGTCACCTTCGAATTTTGTCGCGACAAAAATTTTTGTCGTTGTCAGCAAAATGTTGTCATTATGAATTGATGACAAACTGTGAGGAAACCACTGAAATGGTGTGGTTTCTGGGTTTCACAGCAGATGAAGCCGAGCTCATTATAAAAACGGCTAATATGTACGGCATTATTATAATGTGTCGAATTTTGGTGATTTTAGTCCAGCTGTTTAACCAAAATGCGTCATTTAATTACATATCTAAAATGTATGTTTAAAAATCACGAATGGTTTGAAATGATCTATATCCGGAAATCTTTTAAGCAGGCCATTAACACTCGAGCGCACAAGCTGTTGTATTTTGAACAACATAAACCAAAAAAACATATCACGCTGTACATAGCATGAACAAGCCATAAATGTACGGCCCCTCAACAATAAATGTATCGAATGTCCCTTAATTGCCCCTAATGTAGGATATACGCTTGAATAAAATTCCATATTTCTCTTATACATAAAATATTGCAGTCAAATAACCATCTATCAGGCAATTGCTACAAACGGTGCACCGGTCAAAATCCACTGAAGTCGATATTTACGCGGATGATTGTACTGCGTAAGTCAAAACCGCATAAATCACAAAAACCGCGTAAAAACGACTTAGTCAAAAATCGCTGTTTCGTACGCTCCGATTTTTTTTTCAAAACCACGGGAACAAAATCAGTTAAAAAACGCATTAATCCAAAACCCGCTTGAAAACCACGAAAACTATATAAACCGCGTGAAAAGCGAGCAAACTTGCCTTGCGTTAAATGGCTCAATTATTCGACACTGGGGGATCTTTCTCTATGCAAGAGACACTTATTTTTTTTGTTTATGTATTATTATGTACGTAACAACGCAAAAATTGAATGAAATTTCTTATTTCTAACCAGAAAATCTGTCAAGAGAACACAAAAATAATTTATTATAATGTGCTTTTTTCGGTATGATATTTCAAATTTGTCCGCTGCTATTGCTCCTCCACGCAGATGGACAACCAGAAGATGCGACATAACTTACTTTCGGGACCAATGTTGTGTTGTGCACAGAGCCGAAAGTGTATGCGTTGTTACACTTTTGTCGCAGATGTGTGCTCTAACAAGACATACAACAAAAGCAAATTGTCGCGGTTGGAAAAAGTTGTCACCTGGTCGAGGGGATCCAGTCGTGCGACGGAAAACTGGAAGTTGACAAGTTTTGTTTGACTGACCATGTTTTTATGTATCTTGTCAGGTGTCACTGACAAACGCGACAATTCCCAGGCCTGGTTTAAACATTTAAAAATTGAATGGTTTGAAAATCTACAAATCTTAATACGAAACGAATCTAAAAACATTAAAAAATCAAACCAAAAATTTCGAATTCTTAGAATCTAAGGATCTAAAAAAAATGAAAATATAAAATCCAAATACTTGAAAATTTAAAAAAAATGTAGATTAGCAAAATCTAAAATTTTTAAAACCTAAAAATCTGGAGGCTTGAGAATCTGGAAATATATTTTAATTTTGAAATAAAAAGATCTATAAAGCAAAAGATTCAAGAATCTAAAAAATTTGAAAATCTATTTTTTTTAATCTGTAGATCTACAAATATCAACATCTAAAAATTGAAAAAAAAAAACAAAGATCTGAAAAAACAAAAAATCTGAAAAGTTGAAAATAACATAAAACATAAAATTTAAAGATTCAAAGTAAAGAATATAATAACAAAACATTCAAAAATCTAAAAATATGACGAATTCAAAAATTTATAGATCCAAAAAATTGAAAATCTCTAAAAAAACAAAATGGGTTTGAGCTTTTATTGGAATGCCTTTACTTGTCATGAGTACTACACGGCGAGTCAAGTAGAGATCTTAGATTAATTATTAACGACTGCAAAATCAATTTCTTCATGCAAAGTTTGACCAGTTCTTTATGAAATTTTACTGTAGCAGAGCTGAGATCTGTTTCTTATACATTAAGAAAAATGTTTGTCAAAAAAAGGAAGAGGAAACATATGTCGGGTGACTATAAATTATATTTTTAAGCGATAGACCAATAAGACTGATACAAATATTCAAAAAGAATTATGGCTCACTCTGGAAAAAGCTGGAAAGCTCACAGCTGGGAAAAGCAGCAGCTTCCTTTCACGTCAAAGTACCATATCTTGAATTATCATGTTTCAGAGTTCTGTAGAGGCACCCGAATAGGTTTTGGCTTACATATAAAACATGCTTTTCCTAGTCCGTTGATTAGAACTTTGATTTGGCAGCAAAGATCGGTTAGTATAACAGCTTCTAACTATTACTATTCTACACGAACTCTGGTCT
Organism: Armigeres subalbatus; assembly: GCF_024139115.2. NCBI lineage: Eukaryota > Metazoa > Arthropoda > Insecta > Diptera > Culicidae > Armigeres > Armigeres subalbatus. The sequence goes on along the minus strand of NC_085140.1, from coordinate 436,959,267 downwards.
TACTTCTCTCCATTATGAACATAAACATTAAATTAAAATTAAGTTTTACCTTTCATTCTATAGAACATTGAAAGCAACACTTATACTTAACTCGAGCAAGTTAGCCATACAAAAACATACTTAAGTCAGTTTGGTAAGATAAGTCTGTTGTAAATATTTATAGTTCTAATAACGGCAACGCGTGCGTAGGGCCATCTTTGACGTTGTGCAAGAGAATGGTGTGTGGTGGCGAAGGATGAAACAAGAGCTCGCCCAGCCAGGGCTGACAATAGTCATCGTCACAGCACGAAATGCCACAGTAGCGACGAGGTGCAGTGTCTTCATTGCTACTCCACACATCGTCAATGACGCGCACGACGTTAGCTTTCGTCGTGTAACCAAATCGTCATGACGACATCGAAGAACGAAGACTTCATACCGTTATTCTTCAAGCGGCAGCTGCCATGCGAAGATTTTTATTAATCCTTTATAATAATGAGTTTGAAGTGACGTATGAAAGCGTTATGAATGTTATCAATACATTTATGTTACCAAAGTTCCCACTATTTGTTTATTTGAGACGCCATTATGTTTTTAACCAGTTGGTCTATAATGACGTACAATCAATTGTGTGAAGAAGTGACGACGAAAATCGTCATAACTTTTGGCTGCGCGACTATCGTCGTGGTACGCATGCGGCCCGAAGAAAACGAATAGGTGTTGCGTCGTGCAATGTTATGACGAAGACTAATTTTTTTTCGCTTTCTTCATACGACGAGAACGACTATTGTCAGCCCTGCGCCCAGCTCTACGGCGAACCCAGTGCCCAGAAGCTAGCTAAAGCTGGAAGGGTACGATGGGCAGGTCATATTTCAAGAATGCCGGAAAGCAACCCTGCAAAGCTGGTGATTACTTCCGACCGGCAGGTACAAGAAGAATTGAAGGACATCTACCTAAGTGGATTAATCAGGGTTTTTGGTGATATTTTTTGATTCTCATATGGATTCTTTTGAAATTAACTTTAAACTTCAAATCAAGATTTCTCGAGATTCCTCCTAGGGATTTTTTTTTAAATTGGTCCAGAGGTGCAGAGGTGCAGGAAACGAGCCCTGTACTTGGTTTTGATGGACATTTTTATTTTATAATAACGGTCTACCGGGGCACCGTGTGGCTGTCTCAAAAAAAGATTTAATGACGGAATTAGATGGGATAGTTTTTCCTTGTTTCATGACAAGCAAATCATCGATACAAAAAGTATTACATGAATGAGGACGTGGGTTTAATATTACCCAATTTTGCGCCACGTAATCTGAGAAAGCCTCAAATGTGATTTAATTTTTTTTTGTGCCACTAGCAGACAAAATGTCAAAATCGATTGTTCTCGATTCTTCCTTTTAAAAAGGTATGTTGAACTAAACTTCATTACTTTGTTACATTTTACAGCCGACTGCCAAATGTTGAGTTGATGAAAGCGTCATCCTGTGATGATGTACTTTATTATACATTTTTCACTAATTTTCCAATCGATACATTTATACATAGATGTACAGTAAGTCCAAAAAGTATTCGTCTAGCTGTGTGTTTTCTAGAAAATGTCAAAAATAGAAACTAGTAAGCTAAAAAAAATAAATCTATCGATTACATTGTGTAGCAGATTAATCAATTCATCTTTATTATTAAAAATCGAATAGAAAAACAAAATAATAACAAAAACAAGTGTAACAAAACATAACAATTCATTAAATATGGGCTCAAGAAGTATTCGTCTACTCAGATTTGGCGCACTTTTCAAATGTAAACAAGAGTTTTAGAATGGAATTCAATATTTAGTTGGATTCTCAGGTGTATCTATGACGACTTGAAGTCTCTGTGATATGGAACTGACCAAATTAGCCGTGACAGGGGACGGGATTTTCTCCCATGCTTCTTTCAATGCTAATTTAAATTCGTTGTTTTTGGTAATGCTACTTTTACGAATTTTGTCGTCCAGTACTTCCAATGGTGCTCAATTGGTTTCATATCTGGCCTCTGTGGAGGCGTTTTGAGTTGATTGGAGTGTTATAGAGTAGCTACACTTTGGTGTGCTTGGGGTAGTTATTATGCCGAAAGATGTATGCTCCTTGTAAACCTAATTTCTCAGCTCTGGCGTTCACGTTTTGCTTCAAAATGCGGATGAACATTTTGTGATCCATAATTCCTTCAGTAATATGAAATTTTTCCACACCGGTTGCGCTCATGCATCTCCCAGATCATGACGGAGCCCCCACCATGCTTTACTGCTGAAAAGAGGCTCTGCGGTATTAATTAGGTATGCATATTTGTGCATATCGGGGTGGGTGGGGTGGTTGATTGTTTGACTGTGTTTGTAAGCCGCAAGGCAGCCATTCTAAATGACATGTCATGAAGCCCTAACGGATCTTTGCTGCCAAATCTCGTCAAAGTTCTAATCAACGCAAAGGTTCATTTTGTTTCTTTATTAAAGTGTTTTAAAAAGTTCACAAATTGAATATTTTATCTTCGTCGTAACCGAAAGCCCAGAAGAATATGCACAAAGCTTGTAAATTTTTTTTCTCTTGTGCATTTTTTCTGATGTTTTCCTTGGTTCTCGAGATCTCATTCTATATGCCGAGCTTACTCTTGAAAATCATAGCTTTCCTTACCGCCATCTTTGGAGTCATTGCCAGTCCGAGGATCCTTTGGCGGGGAAATATCAGAATATGATAAAGCTCCGTCAATTCAATTATTACAGCATTTGACGAAGATCTAACCTGTTATATAATGCTAAACAACTACACTACTTTAAACAAATCCTTAAGCTGTTGGTTTTTTCATCAATTATTACGTACTCCAATCTTTACTTCTGATGCTCGAATACATTTGTGAACACAATAAAAAAAATACAAACTTTAATCTGAGGTAACATTCTTGAAGATAGACGGCTTCAAGTCATACAAAAAAGATACCTAAGTCAGTTTGGTGAACTTAATCAGTTGTAAAAATTCATAATTGTAATAAAGGCAACAAATGCAAACTGGTTGAAAACAACTTGGACCACTTTTTGGACGGCTTTGAAGGTATTTTGGGGGAAATTATAAAGTGACCAGACGTCCCGGATTATGCGGGACAGTCCCGGATTCAGCCTACCTGTCCCGCATTACCAGGCGTCCCGGAAAACGTCCCGGATTCTTTGATGAATCTGTTAAGTCTGGAAAATCTATGAAATCCGTAGAAAATAGGATATCTAGAAAATTTGTAACAGATTCGAACAATAACAAATTTCTTCCCACGCAAACCAACATCATCATCAGGAAGCCGAAGCCTTCACCTACGTATTGATGGTGTTGGTTTAAATGGAAGTGCATATTCGTTCAGTATCAGATTCGTCAAATCGACGTTTGAATCTTTGTTTACAAAAGTCGTTGGAATAAATTAGAAGAAAAAAATATCTTAAGAGGGTCTTCTTAACCTGTAGAATAAAGTTTTGATTATTTTAAGGAATCTAGCCAGTTTCCGTTGGTATAAAATAATCTTAGGATTCTTAGGGATCAACAAAAGTTAAGTTGATTTCTCAGACTCTGGATTTTGCAGAAATATTAGCAAACTGAAGCATTTGAATAACCTCGTTGATCTAGAGAGTGCGGAAATATTAGGAATTTGTGTGATCTACGGAAACTAAAATATCTAAAGATAATCTGAAAAGATTAAGTCATGACAATGATCTGAATCGTAAGGACTTGAGTTAGCTTCAAAAACTGGAAAATTGAATACTAGAAAGTGTGTAACAGTTGGAGCATCCTTAATTCTGCAAAGATTTCAGAAAATGCCGAAAACGGTTTGAACAAACGGACAGTACCAGTAGACCAGTGAAGAACGTTTCGCTTATTTCACGGCTGGAGCGGGTATCGAACCCTCTCCTCATAGTACACATTATACTATACACTGAGAGAAATGGATGATACGATTTTCATAGGACTGATCAAATGAATGGAAAGGGTCGTTTGGCCAAAAGTCATTCAACCAAAAGCCATTCGTCCAAATACCACTTGTTTGAATATCGCGTATAGCTGAAAATCATCTAGCTGAATTCCATTTGACCGAAATGCAGATTATAGGCCAATACGGTTTAGCCGAAAATGCCATTTGACCAAAAAGAACATACGAACGAAAGGGAAACAATATTTTCGACCAAATGGCCTTCTCTGCCAAATGACTTGTTCGACCAAATGTCATGTTTGGCCAACTGTAGTTTTCGGTTAAATGGCCCTTTTTTCAACCGGCAAACGATTTCTATGAAATCGAGTAATTAACATCATGCTGGATGTTTTGGTTGAGAGGAGAATAATCCGTTCTGAAACGATTTGTTACGCTTATTAATAGTGTGTAAGGTTAAGGTGTCCCGGATTGGCACAAGAAAATTCTGGTCACTTTAGGATATTATTGAATTAAAATATGGATTCTTTTGAAATTTCTTAATTAAAAACTTCAAATCAAGATTTCACGAGATTCCTCCTTGGGATTTTTTTTAAAATTGGTCCAGAGGTGCAGAATTACCACAGGAATCGAGCCCTGGTACTTGGTTTTGATGGACATTTTTATTTTATAATAACGGTCTACCGGGGAACTTTGACATAATAATGACATTACAAACTCACGTTTTCCCGAAATCACAACTCATTTTTCCACTTCTGAGTTCTAGTGAAAAACAGATGAGCACAGATGAGGGGCGATTCAAATATGACGTCCACTGCTTTTTGAGTTTTCTAGACCCCCCTCTGTCATGCTTTTATGTATACCTAGTATAGGTACTGTCACAAATTCTTAGACCCCCTCCCCCCCTAAAAACTGTGACTTTATTTTTTTGTTAAATATCTTGGCTGTGCATATGCACAGCATATGTTTCGAAATGGACAAATTGATATGAAATTTGCGAAAAAGAATCCACGTGTCTTGGAGGGACTCGAACCCTCAACCTCCTACTCTCTAGATAGGCGTGATAACCCCTACACAACAAGACCACTTAAAGGTCACGTTTGCGGAAAAGCCATCAGAATCCGAGTACCAACCTCCACCGCGGTTAGCTCTCTTTTTTGCAAATTGAATATCTTTCGGATGCTTGATTTGCCCAATCTCCACATTTGCTTTACTGTTGTATATCCACAGCCAAGCGAGTGCACATTGTTTATTAAACGAGAGGATCGCACTCCATGCCCCCAGCAACGGACTGGGCGGGACGGTATAGAATGCGAATTCAATCGCACTCTGCTGTGCCAAAGGCTTGCTTGGCTAAAGCATTTGATGAGTTTGATTGCCTTTACGTAAACGGTCGCGTGTACTCAGACGACTAATGACGGTGAAAGACCGACACTTGATTACAATTAATTGCATATTATTCGGCAACTCGGCCGTACGAAAACCATTTTTTTGTTAAATATCTTGGCTGTGCATATGCACAGCATATGTTTCGAAATGGACAAATTGATATGAAATTTGCGAAAAAGAATCCACGTGTCTTGGAGGGACTCGAACCCTCAACCTCCTACTCTCTAGATAGGCGTGATAACCCCTACACAACAAGACCATTTGGGCAAATCAAGCATCCGAAAGATATTCAATTTGCAAAAAAGAGAGCTAACCGCGGTGGAGGTTGGTACTCGGATTCTGATGGCTTTTCCGCAAACGTGACCTTTAAGTGGTCTTGTTGTGTAGGGGTTATCACGCCTATCTAGAGAGTAGGAGGTTGAGGGTTCGAGTCCCTCCAAGACACGTGGATTCTTTTTCGCAAATTTCATATCAATTTGTCCATTTCGAAACATATGCTGTGCATATGCACAGCCAAGATATTTAACAAAAAATGGTTTTCGTACGGCCGAGTTGCCGAATAATATGCAATTAATTGTAATCAAGTGTCGGTCTTTCACCGTCATTAGTCGTCTGAGTACACGCGACCGTTTACGTAAAGGCAATCAAACTCATCAAATGCTTTAGCCAAGCAAGCCTTTGGCACAGCAGAGTGCGATTGAATTCGCATTCTATACCGTCCCGCCCAGTCCGTTGCTGGGGGCATGGAGTGCGATCCTCTCGTTTAATAAACAATATGCACTCTCTTGGCTGTGGATATACAACAGGAAAGAAAAGGTGGATATTGGGCAAATCAAGCATCCGAAAGATATTCAATTTGCAAAAAAGAGAGCTACCCGCGGTGGAGGTTGGTACTCGGCTTCTGATGGCTTTTCCGCAAACGTGACCTTTAAGTGGTCTTGTTGTGTAGGGGTTATCACGCCTATCTAGAGAGTAGGAGGTTGAGGGTTAGAGTCCCTCCAAGACACGTGGATTCTTTTTCGCAAATTTCATATCAATTTGTCCATTTCGAAACATATGCTGTGCATATGCACAGCCAAGATATTTAACAAAAAAATGGTTTTCGTACGGCCGAGTTGCCGAATAATATGCAATTAATTGTGACTTTATTGTTGGACGACCCCTGCACGAAAAATGTTTTAGAACAACATATGTATTTATTCACAACTAAGGTACACTCAGAAATAAATCGAATCTGTAATAACATACAAACAAATCATTTTTCATATTTTCAAAGTTTATACTAAGCTAGAGTAGAAAAGTAATCTATGCAAGATTAACACGGCGTGGATACGGAGGTTATACTAAACGAGTATAAAATGCACGAAAACGAACGTGGGGTCAACCAGGAGAAACGCAGTTAGGGGACGTACACATATTACGTAAGCACTTATGGTGGGAGGGTGGGGTCGGTCAATATCTTACGCTCCATATAAATAAAAAATCATTTGTATGAAAAAAATCTTACATGGGGGGAGGGGGGTTCGAAAAATCCAGAAAAATTGCTTACGTAATAAGTGTACGACCGAGATGTAGGTACCAATCGTGGCTATTATATTAGTTTTTCTCTTTGAGTCGACATCGTGACAGTACGGATTTTTATTCTGCTCTCAATATTTGAATGACCTAACATTTGTAACAATTTAACATTTGTATAACATCAGAAACAAAAATATATACCGAAAACCAATGAATAAAAATTGCTGATATTTTCCCCTTGGTTTGTTACATCACAGTTCTATGATTTACCACGCGCATTCACACCCAGACCATCTTAAGACAGCCTTTAGCATCTTATGTCTTTATGTATATTGGAAGCAATGAGGTTTACTTCGGCATGGGCGATATATAACATTGCTATAATTGAAACATATGATGACTGAAATATCTTACCCAGAAGTGAGCCAATCTTTATTTAGATATAGAAGAAAGTTTGCTAATTAACGATATTCCTCCAAAAATATTACAACAGAAGACAACCACTTCGTCCTAGAAATATGTTGGAAAATTTCCTCTTGCTGATCCCTGTCAGTTATAGCCACCTATTTCAAATATCAGAGCGAAATTAAAGTGTTTGCAATGATCATTGATTTCTGTGGTAGAAAAATTACTATCTCGCTATCGACATCGCTGAAATGCCTGTAGTGATTGTGATACTGAGCAACTCTGGAACAAACTAGCTCATTCTTTTGGTAGGTTACTGTTAATCGATATACAACATGTTGCGTTGCATTTGATGGTTGTAATGCACGAGAAAGGCGAAGTAGATTTATGAAGCTATTTAATTATAGAATCGGATCTAAATTTAAATCATAGTTTTCTATATTTTCATCATCACTGCGCAAACCCGTCCGCACAAACACACGAAATTACCAGCAATAAAAAAACAACCTGCTGTGGACAGCCAGACAATATTTTAAATAAAACAATAACACCAACTTCTATCCAGTATAAGATGAGGAGATAGTCGTCAACAAAATCTTCCGAATCCAAGTCTGGACTCTGGCACCGTGTTGTATAAATAGCTTTATGTTTGCACATTTCATTCGGATGTCGCGTGCAATATCTGAACTCCCACGGTACTCCATGTTACGTTGTCCTAATTGGGTAGAATTATGGAAATGGCGAGCCTCCTCTCGAATGACGTCTTTTTTTTTGCGTTTCCACATTTATTGTTGATATCTCGTCTTACTCAATAACGACGGGACACTTGAGAAGAGTGACCGGGCAAGAATATGCAAATTATTGTGATGGCTAGTTGACTTGATGTTTGTTTGTCTATTCTTCGAGTCAGCAGTCGTGCGTTCATAAGCAGTAAATTATGGTCAATTTGTGCGCATGGAGATCCAGTTGCACTTGTCCGAGGTGCTGATCCGTGGTATAAGCAGGCTTCAAAAAACGAATATTATCTATAGCTAATGTTATCGAAATTATCAGCAATATCTAAAAAGAATTTTTTCCAATTGTATTTTATTACTCTTGAATAAAAAAATGTTGATTATCTGGCAAGATACGGAGCCAATGCTTACATTTTCAAATTGAACCCTTATAAGATATAACAATTCCGAAATACACAGTTTCAAAATGTAATAAAAAAAGAACAGAGATTGTTAATGCACCCATTTGCCACATCTATATTTATTCTACGTTCCCAAACCCTAGAGGTCAATCCTCCCGCGTCATGCATCTACGAAGACCCGATCTCGAATGTTACATCAGAGCTCGAACAGGCAACATCCACATAAGCAGCAGCCGCTACAGCAGAAGTGCCATTATCAACGAACGAGTTATGGACACGTATGTCCGTTCAAGTTCAAGTTTATCAGGTCCGCTGGTGTTGCATCACCTCCATCATCATCATCATCTTTGCCAAGCTCGTTTCCTTCTGCGCCACTTTGGATATTATTACTCTCTATTATGGTGCAGCCGGTCAGCAGTCAGTGGTGGCGGTGGCAGTTATTTCTGCATGCCATAATCTTCCTATTCCCGCTTGTCAAGCAAGTAGTTGTTTTCGTTTTGCTCCGTGGTCAACTCGCGATGTAAGACAGCAAAACTCTCTCCGCGGCCGTGGAACGGAGGGTTGGACCACAGTAATTACTTCGCGCACATGCACAACCTACATTGAAAAGTGGAGAGATGCACATACCTTCTTAGATGTACCTATCTGTGGCCTTAGCTACCGCGCACGATGCTATTGAAACACGGGTGGAATCTCCGAAGTGCGGTAGGAGGTTTGCGAATCGGAGATGGATCGCCACTGAAACGAGTGCCAAATCACGCAAAAGAAGGTGTTCGCGAAGAGTGGAGAGTTCATTGATTTCTTGAATATGTGATAATTGCATCGCTCGATCGATTTTATCGATAACTATTTGAGTGTGCATCGGGGATTTTCGTTCTTTCTGTTCTTTACTGTGAGCAATAGAAAATGTATATCGAAACCACAGATAGCTATTTGTCTAAGATGAGAAGACTCAATTTCGAAATATTTTCAATAAGTTTTATGAACAACTACACTCTGCAAGACAAATCACAACAACTGGAGCCAGCAATGCCGAAGAAATCTTGTACGACAACGTCCTCGAAGACGACGATGATGATGTTATATTTAATGGCCAGTTGCAAACGCCTCAGGGGGCAGTCCAAGTTAGACACGGTTACCTGATAATGTCCGAAGATGATGATACCAACCCGGTACGGCTGCCAATGCAGAGGCTGCGTTGCATTACATCAGATGCCCCATTCGTCGTGCAAATCTCGTTCCACCTGTAGGCACCGTTTTCTTGGCGAAGAAGAAATGCACAGCCTGACGATGGAATTTTTGCAGTGCTTCTAAGGAATTTCTCCTACCGGCAATCTATTACCGGTGTTAGTGGTGATCCCCTGGCCCCTTCGTGCCACTATCCCTTTGGAATGTTGCTGCCTACTCTATCCGGATCTAAGGATGACCAGGCACATATCTGTGCTTCGTTTTCCAGTTTCAGCCCGCAGATGAGGATTAATCCACTCGGGAGCAATTACTTCCATCTACGGTACTTAGCAGCATCAGCATCAGAGCACCGGCACTGAGCGTTCTTTTTCTGAAATAATGACCAGGAACGGGTCAATGTAATGTACGATGGAAAGCAGGACCATAATTGCATGGTTCGTATTTTTAGATTGAACTCCGGATTCCTCTGCGGGCTGGTGTGGAAAATCGCTCGCTGACACCGTGCTGGTGATGGATGGATAGTTAGTAGGAGTTAGATGATGCGGTTCGATAGTTACAATGTTATCGTCACGCTGCGCTGGAATGATTCGACCTTGCTCCACGATGCAGTTAACCACATCAAACAGCTATTGTCATGAACGCAACACAGGTTGAAGCAGCATAGGAAGAGATGTACTTACTTAGACGTTGCACACTTTAATTGATTTTTTTTTTCAACAAATATTTTATCTCGATTTATTGACTTAGTGAATTCTTGGGACTACTTAAGGTCAACGTTTCCAAAGAACACATTTTTTAAAACCATCTATCTTAACAATCGAAAACAAAAAAAAATGAAAAAAGCAACATTCTGTACCGACTTTAAGAATTGGCCTGATGCAAGAAGAATGCACTACTAGGTGTTCCAATCTGCCAAATTTACGTTTCAGCCATCTTGAATTTTAGTATGGGAGAGCCAGTGTACACCCGAGCAAAGCTTGAGAGCAAATCGATAACTAATTTTGTTGTAGTGAAATCGCCTAATTTTGATAACTCAGGTTGATATCCTTTTGGTCGTTTTAACGGTTAAAAGATCAAAATCTACAGCAGAAAAATCTTATTGTGACATCAAATCGAAAACTATTCCTGCTATCGATGAGAGCAAATCGAAAACTAATTTTGATATTGGTTCCGATAACAAAATAAGTACACAGTTTGATGTCAGATTATACAATTTAGAAATCAACAGCAAAATTAGATCAAAATATGTAATCAGTCATGATGATTCATATTTCGGGACCGCTTTGCGATTTGGGCGTAACTTATATTGTAAACAAACATTGGAAGGCAAATTCCTGCTCCAGGAGTCATTTCCCGAGAAAGCCACGGTATGTATTCGACAGAGTAGGCTTTCCTCTATCAGATAGGGGAACTAGTTTTGGGGAAAATCGCTTACATTCTGCTGAATCCATGAAACAATGTTTGTTTACAAAATATGTTACGCCCAAATCGCAAAGCGGACCCGATTTGAAAACAAATTATGATTTCATTTTGATATCAATATCAAAATATGTTTTCTATATGCTCTCATTATGTTTTCGGACTTTGCTCGGGCAGCCAAACCTCCATGAGTCGATATTGAAGGGACCATCGACTCATGGAAGCATCGAGATGTGGAATAGAATTTTTTTGGAAAGCTCTTTTAAGGGGCCATCATAGTGACCCATTTTTTTTTAAATATGGCTTAATTTGCTTCCATGGATCGATATCGAGTCATGAAATATCGACTCATGGAGGGTTGACTGTATTCATATTGACCTGATGTTAATCCGAAATTGGCTAAAGTTATTCAAAAATTTAATTGCAGCACTTTTAGATTTTTATTTAAAACTAGTCGACCCGGCAGACGTTGTCCTGCATAGTAGGCGAAAATGCGCGTTCTGAGCTGCCCATGCGAAATTTCCATACATTTTATAATTTTACTTTTTCACGATTTACTCGACTTACTAATGATTTTCGACTGAGGAAATATCATATAAACCCGTCGGAAACTATAACGAATGTAACTGCTGAAATAATGAAGAAAAACCATCCAGCCGTTTTCGAGTTATGCGGATACGAACACAGACCATTTCATTTTTATTATATAGATTTTGAAATTAAACAGAAGTGTTTAACAATATGAGTTTTTGGAATATTCCACCATCGATTTAGCAAACACATTTTTTGAAAATTCTTGATTTTTGTGAAAAACTCATAAAGGATTTTCGGTAAAAATATTAACTTTGGAAGCTTTAGAAAGCTTAAAAAAATTTCTCATGGAAAGTCAAAAAGGTTTCGAACAAACTTTCAAGTAATCTTTGGAAGAATGTCTAGGGAAAGTTCAATGGCTACTTCCGGTATTCGAGAGATCACCGGTCGAGTTCTACTCGATCTTCATACATAAAATGTTTTGGGTTTATTACTATGATATTGATGAAATGGCTTTGTCTTCGTCGACTTTGTTGTGACCGGGGATGAGTATTACAGGCTTTCCATTTATCTTTTAACCTTCTTGAAAATCATCGAAAGACTGATTTATAATTCTACATTTGTAATATATCAAAGCCTACTATGATAATTATTATTAACAGTCTATCCTTGCTCTACCCATATCCATACTGTTTCGTGACGAAGAGATTCATTGGTGATGATCTTTGCCGATTAGTGAATATATTCAAGCCTTGGAACCTTTTTTCCTTGATAGGTACCCCTTCGAACGCATGCTTTTATTGGGGTACCCCTATTTTTGTCGTTGTTCTTCTTCTTCTTCTTCTTCTTCCTCTTATTGGCATTACATCCCCACACTGGGACAGAGCCGCCTCGCAGCTTAGTGTTCATTAAGCACTTCCACAGTTATTAACTGCGAGGTTTCTTAGCCAGGTTACCATTTTTGCATTCGTATATCATGAGGCTAACACGATGATACTTTTATGGCCAGGGAAGTCGAGACAATTTCCAATCCGAAAATTGCCTAGACCGGCACCGGGAGTCGAACCCAGCCACCCTCAGCATTGTCTTTCTTTGTAGCCGCGCGTCCTACCGCACGGCTAAGGAGGGCCCAATGATCGTTGTGAATGAACTTATAACTTATAAGATATATAAAAAAACGTACCTAAAAACTAATATGGCTCTCCAAAAAGTTGCCTGATTTTTTTTTTATTCCGTGAAACTTTACAATTCAAATTTATGCAAGTTTATACATCAAGCTTCTTACAAGACTTTGAGGATTTGTGGAGGCTTCCGAGCCTCTTGAAAGAAAGCTTCCAAGTGTCTTGAAATGAGGGCTCCGAAGTTTCTTGAATTGAGGCTTCCGAGCATCTTGAAATGAGGCTTCCGAGCCTCCTGATATGAGGCTTCCGAGTCTCTTGAAAAAAGATTCCGAGCCTCTTGAAAGGAGGCTTTCGAGCCTCTTGAAAGGAGGCTTTCGAGCCTCTTGAAAGGAGGCTTCCGAGCCTCTTGAAAGGAGGCTTCCGAGCCTCTTGAAAGGAGGCTTCCGAGCCTCTTGAAAGGAGGCTTCCGAGCCTCTTGAAAGGAGGCTTCTGAGCCTCTTGAAAGGAGGCCTGAGCCTCTTGAAAGGAGGCTCTGAGCTCTTGAAAGGAGGCTGAGCTCTTGAAAGGAGGCTTCTGAGCCTCTTGAAAGGAGGCTTCTGAGCCTCTTGAAAGGAGGCTTCTGAGGCCTCTTGAAAGGGGGCTTGAGGCCTCTTGAAAGGAGGCTTCTGAGCCTCTTGAAAGGAGGCTTCTGAGCCTCTTGAAAGGAGGCTGAGCCTCTTGAAAGGAGGCTTCGAGCCTCTTGAAAGGGGGCTGAGCCTCTTGAAAGGAGGCTCTGAGCCCCTTGAAAGGAGGCTCTGAGCCTCTTGAAAGGAGGCTCTGAGGCCTCTTGAAAGGAGGCTCTGAGCCTCTTGAAAGGAGGCCTGAGCCTCTTGAAAGGAGGCTTCCTGAGCCTCTTGAAAGGAGGCTTCTGAGCCTCTTGAAAGGAGGCTTCTGAGCCTCTTGAAAGGAGGCTTGAGCCTCTTGAAAGGAGGCCTGGGCCTCTTGAAAAGAGGCTTGAGCCTCTTGAAAGGAGGCTTCTGAGCCTCTTGGAAGGGAGGCTTCTGAGGCCTCTTGAAAGGAGGCCTGAGCCTCTTGAAAGGAGGCCTGAGGCCTCTTGAAAGGAGGCTTCTGAGCCTCTTGAAAGGAGGCTGGAGCCTCTTGAAAGGAGGCTCTGAGCCTCTTGAAAGGAGGCTTGAGCCTCTTGAAAGGAGGCTCTGAGGCCTCTTGAAAGGAGGCCTCGAGCCTCTTGAAAGGAGGCTTCTGAGGCCTCTTGAAAGGAGGCTTCTGAGCCTCTTGAAAGGAGGCTTCTGAGCCTCTTGAAAGGAGGCTGGAGCCTCTTGAAAGGAGGCCTGAGCCTCTTGAAAGGAGGCCTGAGCCTCTTGAAAGGAGGCTTGAGCCTCTTGAAAGGAGGCTTCTGAGCCTCTTGAAAGGAGGCTTCTGAGCCTCTTGAAAGGGAGGCCTGAGCTCTTGAAAGGAGGCTTCTGAGCCTCTTGAAAGGAGGCTTCTGAGCCTCTTGGAAAGGAGGCTTCTGAGCCTCTTGGAAAGGAGGGCTCTGAGCCTCTTGAAAGGAGGCTTCCGGGAGTCTTGAAAGGAGGCTTCCTGAGCCTTGAAAGGAGGCTTGAGCTCTTGGAAGGAGGCCTGAGCCTCTTGAAAGGAGGCTTCTGAGCCTCTTGAAGGAGGCTTCTGAGCCTCTTGAAGGAGGCTTCCGAGCCTCTTGGAAGGAGGCCTGAGCCTCTTGAAAGGAGGCTTCCTGAGCCTCTTGAAAGGAGGCTTCCTGAGCCTCTTAAAAGGAGGCTTCTGAGCCTCTTGAAAGGAGGCTTCTGAGCCTCTTGAAAGGAGGCTTGGGCCTCTTGAAAGGGAGGCTTCCGAGCCTCTTGAAGGAGGCTTCTGAGCCTCTTGAAGGAGGCTGAGCCTCTTGAAAGGAGGCTTCTGAGCCTCTTGAAAGGAGGCCTGGACCTCTTGAAAGGAGGCTTCCTGAGCCTCTTGAAAGGAGGCTTCCGAGCCTCTTGAAAGGAGGCTTCTGAGCCTCTTGAAAGGAGGCTTCAAGCCTCTTGAAAGGAGGCTCAGGCCTCTTGAAAGGAGGCTGAGCCTCTTGAAAGGGAGGCTTCCTGAGCTCTTGAAAGGAGGCTGAGGCCTCTTGAAGGAGGCCTGAGGCCTCTTGAAGGAGGCTTCTGGAGCCTCTTGAAAGGAGGCTTCCTGAGCCTCTTGAAGGAGGCTTCTGAGCCTCTTGAAAGGAGGCTCTGAGCCTCTTGAAAGGAGGCTTCTGAGCCTCTTGAAAGGGAGGCCTGAGCCTCTTGAAGGAGGCTTCTGAGCCTCTTGAAAGGAGGCTTCTGAGCCTCTTGAAAGGAGGCTTCAGGCCTCTTGAAAGAAGGCTCTGAGCCTCTTGAAAGGGAGGCCTGAGGCCTCTTGAAAGGAGGCTTGAGCTCTTGAAAGGAGGCTTCTGAGCCTCTTGAAAGGAGGCTTCTGAGCCTCTTGAAAGGAGGCCTGAGCCTCTTGAAAGGAGGCCTGAGCCTCTTGAAAGAAGGCCTGAGCCTCTTGAAAGGAGGCTTCTGAGCCTCTTGAAAGGAGGCTCTGAGCCTCTTGAAAGGGAGGCTTCCTGAGCCTCTTGAAAGGAGGCTTCTGAGCCTCTTGAAAGGAGGCTTCTGAGCCTCTTGAAAGGAGGCTTCTGAGCCTCTTGAAAGGAGGCTTCTGAGCCTCTTGAAAGGAGGCTTCCTGAGCCTCTTGAAAGGAGGCTTCTGAGCCTCTTGAAAGGAGGCTTGAACCTCTTGAAAGGAGGCTTCCGGACCTCTTGAAAGGAGGCTTCTGAGCCTCTTGAAAGGAGGCTTCTGAGCCTCTTGAAAGGAGGCTTCTGAGCCTCTTGAAAGGAGGCTTCGGACCTCTTGAAAGGAGGCTTCCGGACCTCTTGAAAGGAGGCTTCTGAGCCTCTTGAAAGGAGGCTTCTGAGGCCTCTTGAAAGGAGGCTTCTGAGCCTCTTGAAAGGAGGCTCTGAGCTCTTGGAAAGGAGGCTTCTGAGCCTCTTGAAAGGAGGCTTCCTGAGCCTCTTGAAAGAAGGCCTGAGCCTCTTGAAAGGAGGCTTCTGAGCCTCTTGAAAGGAGGCTCTGAGCCTCTTGAAAGGAGGCTTCTGAGCCTCTTGAAAGGAGGCTCTGAGCCTCTTGAAAGGAGGCTTCCGAGCCTCTTGGAAGGAGGCTTCCAAGCCTCTTGAAAGGAGGCTGAGGCCTCTTGGAAGGAGGCTTCTGAGCCTCTTGGAAGGAGGCCTGAGCCCTTGGAAGGAGGCTTCTGAGCCTCTTGGAAGGAGGCTTCTGAGCCTCTTGAAAGGAGGCTTCGAGCCTCTTGAAAGGAGGCTTCCTGAGCCTCTTGAAAGGAGGCTTGAGCCTCTTGAAAGGAGGCTTCTGAGCCTCTTGAAAGGAGGCTTGGAGCCTCTTGAAAGGAGGCTTCTGAGGCCTCTTGAAAGGAGGCTCTGAGCCTCTTGAAAGGAGGCTTCCTGAGCCTCTTGAAAGGAGGCTCTGAGGCCTCTTGAAAGGAGGCTTCCGAGCCTCTTGAAAGGAGGCTTCCGAGCCTCTTGAAAGGAGGCTTCCGGACCCTCTTGAAAGGAGGCTTCCGGAGCCTCTTGAAAGGAGGCTTCCGAGCCTCTTGAACGGAGGCCTGAGGCCTCTTGAAAGGAGGCTTCTGAGCCTCTTGAAAGGAGGCTTGGAGCCTCTTGAAAGGAGGCTTCAGCCTCTTGGAAAGGAGGCTTGAGCCTCTTGAAGGAGGCTTCTGAGCCTCTTGAAAGGAGGCTTCTGAGCCTCTTGAAAGGAGGCCTGAGCCTCTTGAAAGGAGGCTTCTAGCCTCTTGAAAGGAGGCCTGAGCCTCTTGAAAGGAGGCTTCTGAGCCTCTTGAAAGGAGGCTCTGAGCCTCTTGAAAGGGAGGCTTCCGGGCCTCTTGAAAGGAGGCTTCTGAGCCTCTTGAAAGGAGGCCTGAGCCTCTTGAAAGGAGGCTTCCGAGGCCTCTTGAAAGGAGGCTTCCTGAGCCTCTTGAAAGAAGGCTCTGAGCCTCTTGAAAGGAGGCCTGAGCCTCTTGAAAGGAGGCCTGAGCCTCTTGAAAGGAGGCTCTGAGCCTCTTGAAAGGAGGCTTCTGAGCCTCTTGAAAGGAGGCTTCCTGAGCCTCTTGAAAGGAGGCCTGAGCCTCTTGAAGGAGGCTTCTGAGCCTCTTGAAAGGAGGCTTGAGCCTCTTGAAAGGAGGCTGAGCCTCTTGAAAGGAGGCTTCCTGACCTCTTGAAAGGAGGCTTCTGAGCCTCTTGAAAGGAGGCTTCTGGAGCCTCTTGAAAGGAGGCCCTGAGCCTCTTGAAAGGAGGCTTCCTGAGGGCCTCTTGAAAGAAGGCTCTGAGCCTCTTGAAAGGAGGCTTCTGAGCCTCTTGAAAGGAGGCCTGAGCCTCTTGAAAGGAGGCTTCCTGAGGCCTCTTGAAAGGAGGCTTCCTGAGCCTCTTGAAAGGAGGCTTGAGGCCTCTTGAAAGGAGGCCTGAGCCTCTTGAAAGGAGGCTTGAGCCTCTTGAAAGGAGGTTTGAGGCCTCTTGAAAGGAGGCCTGAGCCTCTTGAAAGGAGGCTTTGAGCCTCTTGAAAGGAGGCCGGAGCCTCTTGAAAGGAGGCTTTCGGGCCTCTTGAAAGGAGGCTTCCGAGCCTCTTGGAAGGAGGCTTCCGAGCCTCTTGAAAGCAGGCTTCCGAGCCTCTTGAAAGGAGGCTTCCGGACCTCTTGAAATGAGGCTTCCGAGCCCCTTGAAAGGAGGCTTCCGAGCTTTTTGTAATGAGGCTTCTGAGCCCCTTGAAAGGTGACTTCCGAGCCTCTTCAAGCGTCTTGAAAGGAGGCTTCCGAGCCTCTTGAAAGGAGGCTTCCGAGCCTATTGAAAGAAGGCTTCTGAGCCTCTTGAAAGGAGGCTTCTGAGCCTCTTGAAAGGAGGCTGGAGCCTCTTGAAAGGAGGCTTCTGAGGCCTCTTGAAAGGAGGCTCTGAGCCTCTTGAAAGGAGGCTCTGAGCCTCTTGAAAGGAGGCTTCTGAGCTCTTGAAAGGAGGCTCTGAGCCTCTTGAAGGAGGCTTCTGAGCCTCTTGAAAGGAGGCTTCTGAGCCTCTTGAAAGGAGGCTTCTGAGCCTCTTGAAAGGAGGCTTCTGAGCCTCTTGAAAGGAGGCTTCTGAGCCTCTTGAAAGGAGGCTTCTGAGGCCTCTTGAAAGGAGGCTTCCGAGTTCTTGAAAGGAGGCCTGAGCTCTTGAAAGGAGGCTTCGAGGCCTCTTGAAAGGAGGCCTGAGCCTCTTGAAAGGAGGCCTGAGCCTCTTGAAAGGAGGCTTCCTGACCTCTTGAAAGGAGGCTCTGAGCCTCTTGAAAGGAGGCTTCCGAGCCTCTTGAAAGGAGACTTCCGAGCCTCTTGAAAGGAGACTTCCGAGCCTCTTGAAAGGAGGCTTCCGAGCCTCTTGAAAGGAGGCTTCCGAGGCTCTTGAAAGGAGGCTTCCGAGCCTCTTGAAATGAGGTTTAAGATTTTTTTAATTGTAATACATCCGCCATTACGCATTTTTATCCGAGGTACCCCCTGGGGCATGCGAAGGTACTCCCAGGGGTACATGTACCCCAGGTTGAGAACCGCTGCTCTATATGAAACCGACGGGCGCTCCATTTTATGTTGGAACAATTATCAAATCAAGCCTAAGACATTGCCGCCAACTTATTCGATGGTCTCAAAGAACGAATCCAAGAGAGACGATCAGAATACGCCGATCTTTAAGCTTTTTTGAACAATCTTGCCGTAAAGCAATTAATCAAAAACGATTTTGGCATTTTCTTCAAGACATCGAGATGAGATCTTGAAGCGTTCAATAATTCCAGATTCGATCGTTGAAGCTGAGACAACGATCACACCTGACGATCGGTACGAAGAAGATACCTCTATGGATGATTTTTCTGCCTTATCAGTTTAAGAACAACTCGTAAACAGACTTCAACAGAGCAAAACACTTGCATTGCCTGTTGCCCCAGTATTCTTGCAAGCAATCCCTAAAGAATTATACTACTATGAATCAGAAAGGATCAAGGACAACTACTTGACACTGATTCCACCTTCAGTTCAACCAGAGAGGGTATTCTCAGCATATGACAAAATTGGCAACAAAATCCGAGGCGAATTGGAAGATGAATCACTCAGTATGTTATGTTCACTTAAGTTTCACTTTGCCCAGCTCAACAAGCAATAATTTTAACATGAAGTTTGTCAATCAACATTGTATTTTACCGGTATTGGTACGGACCACCCTACCCAAGTAACATTTTAAGTTTTATTCCACTCTAGGAATGGTTTTCAAGAAAAAAAAATAATAGGATCGAACAATAAAACCCGTTATTACATGACAACCTTGTGATGGCCACTATAAGAGTAAGATATGGCCAAGTGGCCCTCTCTAGATAACCACTATACACCCAGGTTTTTTTTTTACACGGTTGGAATTCATTAATTTCTCAGTTAACCTGAACTTTTACAGCTTTTTAAATACCCCCTGAATTTTCTTTGATTTTTTGTGAATTTTTTAGTGGGGTTAACTCATTGTTTCATTGACGCTGAAGGTCTTAAACGACCAAAACCAAATCGTGTAAAAAAAAACCTATTATAAAAGTATTTAGAAATCCTTTTTAAACCACTCGCAAAAAAGGGAATGCGGCCGCTGTCAAAAATGTTGCTTATAAAAAGGGAAACAAAACTTTGCTGGAAAATGATAACAAAATAAATTGTTGATGGCGATCATGACGAGGATGACTATAAAATAATTTTCTTTCAGGATTGTTTTTTTAATTCACTTCTATCCAAATGAGGTGCGCGTTTAATTTTATGGTGAAGGCTAGTGAAAAAATAAGATTGAACACCACGCGCCCTCAAAATAATGTAGTTCTGGACATTTAAATTGAAATTATTTTAATTGTTGTTATCGTAGATCTCAATTGAATCAATTTGTTTTTCTCCCTAATATATTTGTTATGCATGTCAATCACAAAAAAAGGTTTTACGCGGTGGAAACATTGTTCAATCATGAATTTCAGGGATAAATTGTATTGACTTAAAATGCTTCTCCATTTTCAACATGGCCATCTCAAATTTCGATCAGGAAAATGTTGCTCTTATTGAACACCGTCATAAGCTCTTTGCAATGCAAATATACTTATTGGGGTAATCCATTTGACCACATTAGGACCAAAAATTGTAGCCTTTTTCAAGCTTTGAAAATATGGTTTATCACGCTCTTCATCACTACCGTAGAGCTGTTCATAAGATTAATAGGCGTTTGACGTTTGAAGCTTTTTCAGCATACTTATAAGAGATTTATTGATAGCAATAAGATTGACAATAAAACTGAGCAACAGTCTGTGGCGATTGTTATGATAAATCCGCTATAAGAATTAAATAAATCCAAGAAGCAGGGAAATTGTTACTTGGGTAGTCTGTACGAAAGGCCTCCTAAATACTCCGTGTGTAGAGATGTGCGTCGTTGCCGCCAACATTTTTGCATCGGCGCGCCGCTGTTCGAAATTTGTCACGCCGCTGATCTGAAATTTCTCACGCTGATTGGCGCTTTGATGTTGTATGAAGAAGAAGAAGCAGAAAGATGATAATCGAAAAAATCTTCACGGGAAACCATA
The DNA here is from genome assembly GCF_024139115.2 of Armigeres subalbatus. Taxonomy (NCBI): domain Eukaryota; kingdom Metazoa; phylum Arthropoda; class Insecta; order Diptera; family Culicidae; genus Armigeres; species Armigeres subalbatus. Next base: position 436,939,030 of record NC_085140.1, on the reverse strand, counting down.
CGGAGAAGTTTTTAAAACTCTTCTCAAAAATTCTAGGCGCAATTTAATTAAAACCGGTAAGCGGTACGGGGTTGGACTTTTCTGAGTAAGTAACACATCGTTTTATACTTTGGATCAATTGAAAACATATTTTATAACATTTTTGTTAAATCTAGAAGCAGGGAATTAATTTTTCTGGAATGCGCATACGAAACAAGCGACAAAAGAGAACCAACGACAAAGCTTTGTTTTTGACGGAGAAAATAATGACAAAGATCCAAAGATTTGTTACATTTTTAGTTAGTTCGCCTCCTCGCGTGTTACCCACTGGTTATCCACTGCCTCATCTATTCGTTTTTAACGAAACGTGTACTTGCGCAATGACCTAAAATGTCTTTTAGTAGCTCTTTGTAGACTAATAGGTTGATTTTAATGTCTTTTTTGATGAACCTAGAGAAAAATCACAGAGAATTTTTGCCCTACTCTGTAACACAATAGGCACCATGGTGCACGGTGATGGTGATGAGGTCTCCACCGAAGAGGAGCGGACAGTAGTGCACCAACTACTGCGTCAATGCCCATGTGGCAAGAACAATTTTAGCTGAAGCTAAAACTTCGGCAGACTGTTTAGGTTACCAAGAGGGAACAAGATTTGCTGTCACCAGACTTCGCCCTAAGCGATAGGGATGATGACACGCTGAAACACGCTCGAATAGGGCAAGACAGCCTTTCGACGACAGGCATGTTACAGCTGGCGGCCAAAAGTTATCCGACATAACCATTGAACTCGAGACATGGAATCCTATGATGGTCCCTGACAACTGGTGGATAGAAGGAAGGGCTAGGGCTTTCTGAAAGTTTACCAAGGTTAGGGACGAAAACTCAAAATGGATAAGTTCAAGTACATGGACATCTTCATGTCGATGCATAGTGCAAAGAAACTATCGAGGGTGGAGGATGATATCCACAGTATTAGATGCACCAGGCTGGGAGAGATGATCCTGGTGCTTAAAAGGTGAGCCCATTCTAACGGCGCATCGTCGCGAAAAAGGAACTGGCACAGTAGGTCCTAGGGGCCGGTAAGAAAGTAAGGGCACTGTACACAGAAGTGGTCCACCCGCTGGTTGCGGAGGACCTCACCATCGCCGTCAGGTCACACTATGGTATTGGCGTAGCGTCATCTTCGATCTGTCTTAATAGTGACTACCAGGTGGAAGCCAATCCGGTCCTGAAAGCTGGGAAGTTTAAAGTGGGTTGGTCGGTATATCCCGTAACCATGTACCAACCACCGTTTCTCCAGGTTTTTTGAAGCTGGGCACAAATCTTGGGACTGCAACGTGCTGATCGGGATTAAACTGTGTCTTAAATACAGTGTGGTGAGCCATACGACGCTAGTTTGCGACAATTTACCGGGGCCTGATATGTGCCGTCAGACCTGGTAGATAAGAAGCCGTTATTTGGCAGTGGAATGGGGTATCCGCTGCTGCATCACCACTATAGGACAAATCCTATTGGAGCCTCTAGCCCCAAACTAGTACGATTCGTAAGAACTGTGTCGACGCACGTGACAGTCGATTATTCTCTAGTCCTAGGTTGACGAGTGACCTGAACTGAAATGTGGACGATCATCATAACGATCACTTTGAAGTCCCCTATAAGGTTAGCCATGGTATGCACAACGTTATATAGCCCGCATGTGGAATGTCTCGGACATTGTGGAGGCATCGCCTTAGGCACAGTCCTTAGGCTAGAGGACAACACCTTAGGGGCAAGCCAGAGTAAAACGCGAGGTGCGATTCGACGCGACGCGACAGTGCAATTTGACAGCCTGTTGATAATGATTGTTATTCTTTTACGTGAGTCGCGTCGCGTCACATCGCTCGTCGCGTTTACTCTGTCTTGCCTCTTAGGCCTAAATAGGGATGAACTAACTGCCGTTCTATCACGTGCGTACGACGCGGCAATACCGATAAAAGAACTACTGAGAAACGGTGGGCAACCAAACTTCTGGTGGAACCCGAATATCGCAACCCGAGCAGGAGAAATTGTGTCAATAATACTTAATTCTGTTATTGATACCATACTCTGTTATGAACTAGCCCTACATAAGAGGTAAAATACCAAAGGAATAATACCAAAAACTAATATGCACGATACTCAAGCCATTCAACTGAGTTTATTCAGTTATTAAATTGAATTTCAATACCAAATGCATTACCAATTATTATTCGTTTGATATTGAAATACCTAAGCATGGTATGCCTCAAGTATTCTGCATGTAAGTTTTTGGTATTATGTTTTGGTATTTTACCTCTTATGCAAGGCTAAATAATACCAATTTCTGTTATCGAGGTCCTGCTCGGGAAGCCTGCGGACAACTTGCCTTAGGGCAAGAAGAAAAATTAAAAACCCGTGCAGACGAGTCTAGGATCAAACGCCGGACAGAGTTCACAGCAGTGATGTCTGTCCTCAACAAGGGCATTTATATGAGCTAAAGAGCGTGATTTGACAGTAGCTGCCAGAATGCTAACACCAGCCCTTGGGGCGATGCCTACAGGGTGATACTAGCTAAGACCAGAGGAGCGCTGTGTGGTCTGTCGATCAATCAATACTGTTATCGCAAAAGGATGCCTTCAAAGCTGTGATCATCACGGCGGAGGTGGTAATCCAACGCAAGAGGAGAAGTATTCGCTTTTTTGCGAATGCAGCCTAGATGTCAAAAAAGCCGTCAACAGCGTAGGCTGGGAGGCAATTGAGTTTTCGTCACTCCAGCTCGAAATGCTACCGTACCATATCATCGGGAGCTACTTTCAAAACATAGTACTTCTCCAGTATTATACTTTGAAATATTGAATAAGACTGCCTTCATAGTAATTAATCGTCATAGTGTTAAGCCGTTAATGGTAGTCAAGCTAATGTTATCTTGGAACATTAGTGACGTGCGATAATGATGTTAGCCGCGAGGTGAAAAGGCGTATTGCAGCTGCAAATAGGGCTTATTACGGACTTCCTAACCAGCTTAAGGCCCGTAGTCTGCAAACGAAAACAAAACTCGCGCTATATACTACTCTGATTCTTCCAGTGGCTTTATACACACTTAATTTTTTTCGCCGAGATCTCAGCATTTTTTGTTTATTTTCCCGAGGTAGGTACCGCCGTGCGGTAAGACGGGCGGCTACAAAGCAATACCATGCTGAGGGTGGCTGGGTTCGATTCCCGGTGCCGGTCTAAGCAATTTTCGGATTGGAAATTGTCTCGACTTCCCTGGGCATAGAAGTATAATCGTGTTAGCCTCATGATATACGAATGCAAAAATGGTAACTTGGCTTAGAAACCTCGCAGTTATTAACTGTGGAAGTGCTTAATGAACACTAAGCTGCGAGGCGGGTCTGTCCCAGTGTGGGGATGTAATGCCAATAAGAAGAAGAAGAAGGGTACCGCCGATTTTCAGCAAACATGATTTTTGCCGAGATCTCAGTAAAAGTGATGTTTCAGTTGCAGAGATATTGTAAATATTTTGCCAAAAATCAGTAATAAACCAATTTTTCTGCCGAATTTCTGTTCTGAAATTTACTGAGGTACAGCGGTGCCCGATTTTGCCGAGCTCGAGAAAGAAAAACTAAGTGTGTACGGCCATGAGACATGGACGTTAAAGGAGCCTGATCGTAGAGCTCTCGGAGTGTTTGAGCGTAAGGTGCTGCGGACAATACTCGGCGGTAAACAGGAGAACGGCCTCTGGCGGCGTCACATGAATCTCGAATTGTACCAGGTGTATAAACGGCTGGATATTATTAAGCTTATACAACACAGCAGACTACGGTGGGCTGGTCACGTTGTTCGTATGCCGGAAGAACGTCAAGCGAAGATAACATTTAGTAGAGAACCCGGAAGAGTCTGCAGGCTTCGTGGAAGGCCGCGTACACGATGGCTTTTTGCAGTTGGAGAGGACCTGAGGGCGCTCAATGTTCAGGGCGACTGGAAGCGATTGGCCCAGGATCGAGTCCAGTGGAGAAGGATATTCCATTCGGCGTAGGTTCATCGAAGAGCTGTACCCCATCAAGTAAGTAAGTGTTAAGCCGAGACACAAGCCATGTCGACAACTTAACAATTACTTTTGCGTAACGCAGAACAAATTAATTTATAACGTCGAAATCTATTTAATTCAATTACAATAATAAAAAATATTTCCGATGTAATTACAATTGATAGGTATTGATTTAAAAAAATGAATAAAAAAAATTCTCCAGCTTTTCGAATTTTAATCGAGTTCAGTTCATTTCAATAGTTTCCCGTGAAAATTGTAAATTTTTTTTTTGAAAATTTTTTTGAATATTTTTCTATGGAAATTGTTTAAACATTTCCGTGGTCAATGCTGATTACAGACTTGGAATCTGCTTGGAACACACGGAGATATGACAGTTTCCGTAAAACCGGTCCAGGGAATATGATCAAATTGGTAGCTCATCAGCACCATGTGAAGACTTCTGGTTTTGCAAGACGATGTTCACAGAAACGGTTTCACTTTTATCGACATTGATTTATTTTCTGCGAAGTTATGCTAACTTGAAATTCAACATTTTAATCCTTTTTTACCAATCCCTGCAGGTTTTTTGACGTTTGTACTTGATTTATTGGAATAATTACCATGGAGCAGATGAATCAGTTGTAGTTCTATCTTATCCATTGTTAATATTGAGTTTCTCAGCAAGTCAAGTTTTAGTTTTTTTTATTGCTTTAAAATGTTAAACTAATTATCTTCTATATTTTCCTCCTTTCCAGGTATGATGGGCCACCAGTTATATTCTATGAGCATGTTTAAAATCACTAACTAGAAGTTGTGCAAGGATTTTCATGGTACGCAAACAACTTAAGGTAAACAACTCACCGCAACTCACTGTAAACATTTTCAACATTCCTTTACAGCCAGTAAAATTAAAATTCACCTTCACATAACCATTTCCTTCCAACCTTCGATTCTTCACAAATCCTCCTTAAAGCCAGTCAGTCACCAATATAAACCATAACTCCCACGCATTCCACACGACAAAATATTCTCACATATACTAACAAAACGTGTTCAAACGAGTCTAGTTTAGCCGAATAAGCACGTACTTTGTGTGATCGATATCATTTATTAAAGTTTGAACCAGCCACCGAAAGCAGCATGCAATATTCAGTATGTACCGCCTCAGGTGGAGTCGTCCTACAATATTGTCCCTCGAGCTCACAAACAGAGTTTAGGTAAAGAGTAGTCGAGTCAAAACAATGCGATTCCGCGATTCAACTCACTTCTACACGCTTCAGTTCTTGTGGCTGACTAAAGCAGTCGCGCGGAAGACGGTGTACGACCGTTTATATTCCGTTTCTTTCGCGAATTTGCAATCAAAACCGGTGACCAAGCGAGCGAAGATGCCCACCGGCCAGCAGTGCTGCATAACGGTTTTGTTTGTATGGTGCTGTGATGCAAGCTTCTCGATCTGCTCATATTTAGGCACCGAAAAGTATGCAAAGAAAAGTTATTTTTAAATCTTTGGGATGTTACTACATTCCTTTGCCAGAAGATGGTGAAAAAAACTAGCAAAAAAGAAAACTGATTAAAGTATAAACAAAAGACTTGAAGATAGCGAAGGTTTTGCAAAACGATTTGTACTTTCAACTTGCACAATTTGTACTTTCAAACCCAGGTATTATGGCTCGGAATACTTTCTTTTATTAGAATACTTATGTATCTCTAGAGTCATTTTTGTCAAAGCCTAGTTTTGGAATCCATTGAGCCAGTGCCCGGTTTTGCCAATCTCAAAAAATCAAAACTTGTAGGTAAAACTAAATACATTCTATAAGATATATACCTCATTAATCCTAAACTAAGTTATGATTAGAAAGTTTTCTTTCAACAGTGAAACGTTTAGTTTTCCCATATGTTTCTCAATAAAAAAAATTAAAAAAATAAAATAAAATATCAATCAACTTAATCTAGAATTGAAAAAAACACCTTAATAAAGCTTTATAAAAATAAAAATGTTTAGTAAAACTAACCTCTTTGGCAGGTTTTGTTTTGGAATTCGATTATAAGACAGAGTGTGCTTAAATTATAGTACATATTTAAGTAAAGCAAATAATTCTTGAACAAAGCATATTCTGACGTACCAAAGCCGCATATTCTGCAATATTTTTTATTATTATAAATGTACTTCATCCGATATTATTTTCAAAAATTTCAACTTTTATATGCTGAGTCTAATGCGTTTCAAATACAATTGTTTTCGCCATCCCCACGGATTACCGACCTTTCGATATTATTGCGGCAAAACAATTCGCGCTTGCCAAATAGAGTGTGCTTCCCATTTCGTTGTATCGCTAATGCGTTGTTTGGGCGTTGGATTTCCGTCTACCCGTGTTCTATAATATCACCCCGATGATAACAGTTGGCATAGTGAAACGAACGGTGTTTGACCTATATTTTCACTTTTCTAATGGCTTTACCCCGGTCGCGGCCGGTTGTCATCGATGCGGATGCGACCAATTTGAGGTGTTGCAAATATTAGCTTTTTTTTGTGGGGAAAAGTTATAATGGCCCCATCCGTTCCGGTCTGGCTAAGCTTTATTAGGCTTTTATGGATAAATGGTTAAGAGTTCATTGCATAGAATAGGTACTAGATCAAAAAACTATCTTCACGCTTCTTCTTCTTCTATGGTTCTACCTCCAACTGGAGACTGGCCTGCTTAACAACTTAGTGTTGTATTAAGATTACCTCAGTTTGAAAGCTTTTCTATGCCCGTCATTGCATTAGTGTGTGTCTTATGTGGCAAGTACAATGGAGTACTATGCCCAGGGAGTCGAGAATGCTTCCCACCCGAAATTGTCCTAGATCGGACCGAGAATCAAACTCGCCATCTCTGGATTGGCAATCCTACTCTGTCTTGATATAAAAAATTAGTTTGAGCTTTTCAATGTAAAGTCTTTACTTGTCTAAGACGAGTTATAACTATAGTACTATCCCATCGACTTCGAAGTCGAGTCAAGTACGAGATACTGAAGACGGCCTTACTGTTGAGCTCAAAAACGTATCTGGAAAGTTACAATTAAGGGATAGAATTAAAAATATTTTTATTTGTTTTGACACTTGTTCTGTTTTTCATCACAGTTGACCATCGAATTTCAACTATTTCACAATTACTTATTATCCTAGCTTATTACTATCACTATTTCAACTGTAGGCTCTTGTTAGCACAATAAAAGTGTATTGTATCGGATTGTATCGACTGTTTTAGAATACTCTTCAAAATGAAGAAGTCTTCGTGGTACAAACATCATGCGAAATACATACTTGATTTGGGATACAAAAACTTTTACGCAAAAAGCTGCTGGACGCAACTGACAGTTCGTATCAGCGGTTGCCTGAAAGCAGATGACGTTACATTTTGCAAGTCCCGTCTACATGGCACCAGCTCCCTTGATCAAAAATCATCTTTCAGTTGCATCTATTCCTGAAGGATTGGAAAATAGCTCTGACGACTGTCCCATTTCTGCAAAGTACAATTTTATGATTAGGGAAGACTGGGGAGACTTGATCCCCTTTTCTGATTTCCGATGTATCACACCCAAAAAAAAATAAACATACGCGATTTCCACACACACTCTCTAAGAAATTTAGTATTTAACTTTACTGATGTATGACAATCTTTAAATTATTGTTGTTATTGATACACAATCGATTTTTTGGAGTGCTGTCAAAAATCGACCTTAAAATATTCAGGGGAAATTGATCCCTCTCCGAGAACTGTCTTCGATAAAATTAGAAAGTGCCCTCAGATTCTTAAAATATTTTTCCTTCAAAATACGCGGAATTTTCGACTTGCTGTGCGTATACATGAACGATTTTTGTTATTGAATTCGACAGTACATGCAATTTTAAAATTTGGGGAGACTTGATCCCTTTTTTATGATATCTACGCAATAAATAATTTTTCCTGCCAACCCTTCATCAAATCTATCAAATCTACAAAAAATAGAAGTCTGAGAACAGCCAAATTTAAGTATGGGTGACTAATGAGGGATCAATAGTGTCCCCATATTGAGGCAATAACTTCAAATCAAAATATCCTAAAACTAAAAATGGAATGTTGACATTTTCATCAGGACAGATCATTAAGCATATTTATGGCTTTGTGCTGTGAAAAAACGAAAGCATTTGGTCATTGTTATGATCAGTTGTTCAAATTTTGCGTGGCAAATAGAAAAATCTTTAGGGAGGTCAAACCATACAAACCGTCCTGCAGAATAAATAAGGTTGTTAATCCAAAAAATTACTCACCACATAAAGGTCATTCAAGTCTACCCACCTTCCCCTACTGAAGTATCGTCGTAGTACTGACCCGTATACTGCCCTTCTACGCATAATTGTCCCATGTTACCCTTGATGAAAAATTTCAAACTCGAGTCAATTTGTCCCACTGAAAAAATGAAGTTGTTGTCTGATGATAATAGAGCCGAAAACCATTTAAATAAGTATGGATTCGTTTTATGTCCTGGAAAAGTGTTGCCTACGCTCATAACATCCCAAAAATATTTGTTAAATTTCAAGATCGAATCGATTCTTTAATTGGTGGGACAAATTGACTCGAGTTTGGATTTTTTCATCAAAGGTAACATGGGACAATTATGCGTAGAACGGCAGTATAGATAGTCGGCGATATCGAGTATCCAGCACTCACCTTCACAAATAGGTAAACAGACGAGATTCCCATCCTAATGGCATACGATGGAAAGGAAAAACTGAAAACCGCTACACGAGTCGCTTTATGGAAATATTCATAGTACCGGATATGTACTTCCTTTAACCAGTAAATGCCCAGGACTAACTTTTAATTTTGAAAACCATATATCTCTGAGGTTTTTAGAGGTTTTTACTCGGACTTTTCACTAAAATCGAGGGGAATAGTTGTTCTTTTGTATGGAGATGAGTGTTCGACTGTAATATTTTGTAATTATGTTGTATATATTCGGCTTTGCAGTCCAAGAACTCGGTCAAAACGATAATTTTATGTTTGTCCGTCGACGAACGAAACTCATGAATGTAAGTCATAATTTGTAAAAAAAACAAATAATTTTGTATTCAAAAATTTCAAATTAAATTATCCCCTAGTCTCCCCTGAAGATGGTACTAATCAGTGCCGAAACGTAGGGACAAACATAAAATTATCGTTTTGACCGAGTTCTTGGACTGCAAAGCCGAATATAACAACATAATTATAGTTGTTCTTTTAGGCACATGCAAACCCTTCCCTCCGGACCCTCCCCCCTTTTTATGGTTGAGAAAACTAGGTGGCCCAAAAGCGTAATTTTAGGTAGTGATATATAAAACTGGTCATATTTGGGGATTTAAAAGTCTGTTTAACAGCCCGTATGCACAGAGCTTTTCAATATGATTCAGTTGTATGAGATTTGTGCAAATACTGTTACAAACACTTTTTTAGGCCTCCAATACATCTGGCAGATTGTGGTGAAGTTGCTCTGAATAAATTAAAATTTTATATTCCTGAAGCATGAACTTATAGTGATCCAACAAGTCCATATAAGTCCCTAGAGCCCGTGCGAATGTTTCATCATTAAAATATGTCCAACTCAAATGTTCTAGGTTCTCCAAATTATCCGGGAGTTGAGTTCAATTTGTCTACCATGTCAACTACGCCTAATATCAAACCGACACCAACCAAACGTGTCCTTACAGCCCATGCGAATGCTTCATCTTTCAAATAAGGCCAACGCAGATGTTCTAAATTCTGCAAATTGTCCGGGAGTTGAATTCAATTAGTCTACCAAGTCAACTACGCCTTGTATCGAACCTATAGCAACCCAGCGAGTCCATATAAATTCAAGAATCCCAGCACGTCTTAGTCTGGTACCAGGCGTGAATCATTCGCCAAGGCTCTGAGATGTAGACATGATGGGTTGTTTTCGAATTAGAACCAGTCTTGATTGAGCAGGTAGACCAGATGATCTAAACTCCAGAATCTGCAATTGACCTATTTGAATAGTCAATCAGTCGTTACGTTTATAGGGATTTATATGGACGTGCTTGGTTGCTTTTGGTTTTGTACCAGACATAGTCGAACTGGCAGACCAATTGATCTCAACTCCGGAACAATCTGTAGAACCAAGGACTTCTATTATGAAGTTATTTGAATAGTGAAGCATTCACAAGAGTTTAGGAAATTATCCGTACATGTATTACAGTCAAACCTCCATGAGCCGATGTTCTATGACTCGATATCGACTCATGGAAGCAAATTATGCCACATTAAAAAATACTATCCGGGGTAAGTCAAGCGGGCAGGTTGTCATTGGAATTCCAATACATTCTGGAGATAATGTCTTCAATAACCATGTCGTTTTTTCTGCAATATTTGTATTTTGTATTTGATTTTTATTAACTCGAATTTGTGTGATGTGCTTCGAATTTCAAGTGGAAGTATTGATTTTTTTAACTACCTAAGGCATGCGCAATATGCTGAAGATCGGGCTTACAAGGTCTACCGAATGTTCAATTCACTCCACATATATGATATTTTTCCTGCGCTATCCTTAGTGCTGGACATTGTAATTTACATCCAACGAAATGATATACTAGGTAACAAAATCTACAAACTACATTAATACTATGTTTTTTATAGCTTATGTCTGGAATCATTCTCAGGATACAAGAAATGTGATAAGCTTAAATTGCAAGAAATGTGATAAGCTTAAAGCTCCTAATGTGCAAAAACTTACAATATCAAACCCGCATCGAAGATGTGGAAGATGCTCGAAGCGCACAGTGTCGAAAACAATGAACACACATTATAAATTTGTTATGATGGAATAAAAAATAAAGCAATAAAGTTCTGAATACTTTATGTGTGTTTTGTAAAAATCTTGAAAATCCTCCTTGTAAGCCTGATTTTCGGCATATTACGCTGTCTTACGTATATTTTGGATTTATTTGACTAATAAAGCTTTCTCAAAGGCTCTAGGGACTTATATAGACATGCTGGATTCCTATAAGTTTGGCACCAGGCCTAGTTGACTTGATGGATCAAATGATCTGAACTTCAGGACAACTTAAAGAACTTAGAACATCTACTTGGTCCCGATTTGAATTGCCAATCATTCCTAAGAGCTTCAGAGACTTGTATGGACATGTTGGGTTGCTTTCGGATTGGTACCAGGTGTGGTTGACGTGGTAGACCAATTGACCTTAATTCCAGAACAATTTGGAGGATCTATAACATCTACTTTGGACTTATTTGAATTCCAACTATTCCCCTTGATTTTAGTGAAAATTCCGAGTAAAAACCTTTTTTTTCTTCTTTATTAAAGAGGCTTTCAGCTCTTGGCTGGTTCACCTCTGGACCGAGTAAAAACCTTTAAAAACCTCAGAGATATATGGTTTTCAAAATTAAAAGTTCGTCCTTATTACGCGAGTTTGAATCACGAGTTTACATCAAGTCGAACATGCTACTCTCATCTCCATTTAAAAAAAAAATTCAAGCGAAACTCAAAACGCATCAGAAAACATTTTGGAGATTCATTTGTCAAGATCCGACCTTCCTTCGTCTTCAGAGCTGCATGGGAAGAGCGTCTATATCCCGAAGAATATTTGTCGCCTGCTTGTGATTGAATTTTCGGACATTTTTATCGATGTACAACTATTCGATGTCGAATAATGTCTCAGAATCTGACAATCCCTGGAAAACATTGACAACAACTCTCCACAACATCTCCATTGCCGTTTATCAGCTAAAGTCAACCCTGGCCCTGATGGAGTTCCTTCATCAAGCAGAAAGAAGCATATCTCGAGTTAACCATCCCCACCTCTGATTATGTTCAGGCGGCCGTGCTCAAGCGGCCGTTTTTTTTTTCATGCTAGAAAACTCCTAATTATTGAGGAATAACTCATCACACGATTTTCTAGCCTCATCATGAGTACCACAAGAAGGCCAGGTTCTACCCTTTTGACCTTTTTACTGTACTTTAATTACGTGAATGGAGTTGTCCACGACTTTTGTACGCTGACGATCTTAATATTTTTCCCCAGATTAATCCAATCGAAGACCTTTTGCAAAATCAACTTCTATCATTCTCAAATTGATACATTATTAACCGAACGGTGGTGAGTTCAGGAATATATTCGACAATTATCCCCGAGTAGACGAAAATAGCTCAATAATATCAAATGTTGATTAGTAGCAAAATGATTTATAGACATGATTGATATAAGAGATAAAAGATCAGACGACAATATAAATATTTAGCACTAAAATATCATTATGACATCAAGTTATACTATTTGTAAGAAATGATCAATAACATTTGCCATTAGCTTGTTCTTATCCATTACACATCATGATATTTAAAAGATATTTCGGTACAAATGTTTGATATTGTTGCCTGTTCTTTTATCTCTTATATCAATCAAGTCCATAACATGTTTTGTTATTTTGTTCATAGCTTCCGCCTGAGCCGCCACTCGAAAAAAAGGCCCGAATAATTTTGACTATGAATTTTTAAACACAATCATCGATCGCAGGACGCACCTGGGAGTTATTCTCTACTCTCAATTAACATACAAGTTACATATTTCGTATGTAGTGGATAAAGTCTCTAGGACCCTTGGATTTACTTACCGGATGACAAAGGACTTTACCGACATTCACTATCTGAAGTCCTTTTACTGCTCCCTGGTACATTTAAGGTTCCCCCAAACACACGCGACGCGACAGTCACGACGCGATTCTATCGCTTGGCGACAGGGATTCTGTCGCCGTTGGTATGGAAGCGTAAATAGAACACTGCCTGCAGCGACCCAACGATAGAATCGCGGCGACTAGTTGTCGCCGTCGCGGCGATGAAATCGCTTAGGTCTGGGGGAGCCTTTATTTTTGGAATACTTCTCCGCCCCAACTATCTCAATGGATCAGTCAGAATTGAATCTGCAGCGCAGATTACAACGTCTGCCAAATTACCCTTTCGGCATCGTAGAGAATCCACTCGGGCTGTTCTGATTGCCGACATTTTTAAGGGATGCATTGAATGTAGTTATATCATGAAGCAGATAAGCTCGTCCTAGAGCGCTAGGAAACAACACAATGTTGAGAATGTTTTTCCATATAACCAACTACATACATACGGCGCCATTTGTAGACTTCAGAAATTGTATTCTAGAGTGCGCCGACGTATTTATCAACTTTTTGCCGAGCAGTGAACATCTTCCTTGATCGGGACCTAGCTTACAAAGGCTGATTGCAACCAGCAGCACATTCAAAGGATGAGAAACGACTGTGGTACAAGATTATGAAAAACCGTGTCAACACAAAACAAAGTCGAGTCAAGTATGAGACACTGAAGACGGCCTTACTGCTGAGGTCGAAATACGTATCTGTCAAAGATACAATAAAGTAGTGGAATTAAATGGAATAGTACAAACTTGTCTTATGACAAGTAAATACATTCCACTAAAAGCTTAAAATAATTTTCATATGTATTAGGTTTGATGAGTTTCCAAATACCTTCATCAAGGTATTTCATCTACTTGTTGTCGAACAAATAACGGATTTGTTCAACTTGATCTTCCAGACGTCTAAATTTTCGGATTGCTGGAAACAATGTTAAAGTCATTTCGGTGTCATGTGATTGCTGTTGCTAATTTGCTAACAATTTATTGCAAAAGTTATTAACAATTCGAAATTTTTAATGAGCCTGCAACACATGAAAGATCCAATAACTTTATCCAACAGACCATTGTTCTAAATACAAAGTGTGAGACATAAACGCAAAATTACAAAAATGTCACGAAATGTCATCCCATTAAGCCGCAGTTTGCAGATTTAGAAAAATGTCCTGTTAGGCAAGAAACAAATGGATTTCTGTGGCGACTGCTCCTCTAGTAGTGTTGAGATGTCGTGACTTGTCGGATTTGTCAGAATGGTGAATGAGGACCCTGAACATGTGCACCAAAATTTCCATAATCATAACTGGATGTCATTACTCCGCTTTTCTTGCTAAATGCTGAAGTTTGAAATCAATTTTACCACACTAATAATTCTGGACAGTAATTGTTTCCGACCCGTATCTGTTACGACGCTGATCAATGCTGAAGTCGTATCTCAATTTTTATTTATTTATCTTCATATAGACCAGAAATAAAACTATTTGCTAAACTTTTTTTTCCCAGCGCAACGACTGAAATACAAGATCTCAAGCTAGTATGTTGTAGAATATAAAAGAGATACTTCACAATGCCTTTTAATTTTAAATATTTGGAATAGCTTAAAATTCTTCGATTCAGTGAGTTTCTTCTTCTTTTGCCCGGGGTTTTGCCAAATCACACCAAGCGCCATCAAAGAATCACCAATTTTCAGCCCAAGTTTTCGCTCAGCAGATTTCATTGATCACAAATCGTATCAGATATCTCCTTAGTTCCATAAATGAGGATATCCTACAACAAATGTATGAATTGATGTGAAATTATTTCCGATTTCCTTTCACAATATGCATGGAATTCATAATATCAAAACCTATTGAATTCTGCCACCACACCCAGCACAGTGTGTGAAGGGCTATAAAACGAAAGATTAAAAGGACAAAACGTCGAGTGACTAGAAAGTAGAATCTGAAGGTTCGGAAGTCTTCAATTTAGAAGATTTCCTTACAATTATCTCGGAAGCCTCATGCCAAGCAGCTCGTAAAGTTGAAGAGGCTCCGAAGTGCTCGGAAGCATCCTTTCCAGAAGCTCGGAAGCCACTTTGTAAGATGATTGACAGCCTCTTTTCAAGAGGCTCGGAAGCCTCCTTTTAAGATGCTTAAACCTTTTTTTAAGAGGCTTGAAAGCCTTATTTCAATAGGCTAAGCCTCCAAAAATACTCAAAGTTTAATAGACAACTTGATGTATAAACTTAAATTGTATTTAGAAAAATTTCAGACAACTTTCTGAAGATCCAAATATTCCGTTGCCATAAATGTCAATTTTTATCCTTCATGTGATTTTTTCTCTGTAAATAAACAAAGTTAAACATAAACAATGAACTGGAAAGAATGCATTTTGGCTGTTATGACCATATATATCAGCCGCCATTTCTTTTCAGTGGACGATGTATTGTTTGCCAACATTTAAAAAAATAATAATAAATTTACTGAGCTAAAAACAATTTTTTACATTTTTGATGATTAGTTCACCAAAAATATTTAAAAAAAGCTCTGTATTTTGGTTTTTTTTATGGACAAATTAGTACTCTGGTTCCATGTCACATCCAAGCATAGATGAAACATGACCGCTAATGCAACTACACACCGGTAGGTGTAAATGAAGGAAATCAGATCATCATCAGATATCGAATGATACGGCTGTGAAAAATAAAACAAACAAATACGATTGGGGTGAATGTATGTTGTTGGTTTTGATAATTAGTAGAATAATTAGAGCAGGAAGATCCCAAAATCTGGTTCAAATCAGAATATAGATGAGTAAGCGGTGCCGTGCAAAAGTGAGTTCATTGATTGAAATAAATGAATATTTCGGTAGATGGCAATGTTTCCATGGTGAAAAATTCGGAAGATTCTTGGAAATGTTTGCGTTCACAATTCGCAAGTCACACAATTTAATTAAAATATGAGCTCGATTTTATTGCTGGTTTATATTTCTACATAGAAGCTTTCTGCTGCTTAGACACCGAATCAGACGATTTTCTTTTCCATGCTTGTAATAAAACGATTTAGTACCATCCCATTTACACAATTCCACCACTTGATTGTAATTTCTCAGCTACGTATTTTGACTTCAACAATTTCAACATGGATCGAGTCAAGTACAAGACACTAAAGACAGCCTTGCTGTTTAGGTCGGAATACTTATCTGTAAAGTCACAATCAACTGATGGGCTAACGGGAAAGTACTAACTCGCCTTATGACAAGAGTAGACATTCCACTAAAAAGAACTTGATAATTTTCTTTATTTTCTATATTTTTATGCCGTTATAAATGTGCAATTCATAGATCAAATGTGTGTTATTCAATCACATAACTAATGGAACCCCATGTGTAATGTTTATATCATTTTATTGTGTACAAACTTCTAGATTGGATCACGCTGATCGTTCCTCGATTTGTATAAAAATAATAGTAACAGTAATAGATAAATTTCACGCTTCGTCAACTAGCCAACAAAAATGCATTCACCTATTTTTGTGTGGACACCAACACACAGTCAGCCAGCAAAGCACTTTACCACGATTAACCCAGTTTTACCGCTGTTCAACAACCGGCATTTTCGTTTTCATCATACGATTGTTGTCGGCTGATTATCATTGGGTGGTTGTTGGGTAGTTCGCTAACTTTGTCATACAGACTGCACCGAAAGCTCACAACAACATGCACGAAAATGGAAGAAAAGTCGAACCCCTATCAACCCCACACTGCCTAGCAATAGCAAGGACTAAAATATGAACGTCCCTTCGTGAAATAAAAGTAACCCATTAAAAAAATATTTTTTCTACGAAATTGCGTTTCTTATGTTTCTGCATTGAAGTTCATTTATTGTATGACTCTAAATTGGATTGCAATGGGCAATTTAAACAATCATGAGGTAAATCGAAACCGATATTATTAGTTTTATCCGCAATAATGTACCAAACAGTTAAACATTTAATTGATATGAATTATTTTTACGTTAGATTACTTATATATCGTTGATGTTGTTGATACGAAATCATATTTTCTGCTTTGTTTATACATAACTCATGGATACTTATTTGTACTACAGACAAACAAAAGAACAACCCAAAACGATTTGTACGCAAAGGTTTGAAGTTATCATATTTTATTTTCGATTTTCATAATCGCGAAGTGTACATTAATGTAGAACATAGACGTAGTTCTACGTTAACGTGATAATTTTTCTTATATATAATTGAGATGTTTTCGAATTCCAATATAGCACCACTTAACCCTTAAAGGCGCAAGGCGATTTTTTTAGAAATCGTCGAAAGTATTTTTAGCGTAAACTACCATTAAAATTATTAACATTAAACTAATTTTCGGTTTGTTGTTTTAAAACAACATTGCGCATTTAAGGGTTCAAAAATACAATCAGAACATTTTAAAATTTCATTATTTGTTATTTCCCTCAATTTTTGGCTTGATTTATTCAAATGATTCCTATGAAAAGTTTCCACTTCATGTCGGGGCGATTACTGAGCTGCAGCGCGAGTGCCATTGAAGTGCGCTATCGGTGATTGCTGCTGTGATGCCAGGCAGCCCCCAATGCACATGAATTATGCATTTGATGTGCATGGCGGACCAGAAAAAATGCAAACCCCCGAAAAATTGTTCGCCACTTATACTTCACCGGCCGAGCCGGGGTGGTTACTACTTCGCTCGCTATCCGCTGTTGTTGGTTGCTAGGCGAATGACTCGAAACGGCATCAGAGCAGAAGCGGCCTACTCAGAGAGTGCAGATTGCCAATCGTCAAAAAGGTTACTTGGATGTGCTTGAATCGTCGACGGACTGTTGCAAGTTGCTCCGCAGCTGCAGCAGACAATTACGCTGAAGCGGGGTGAAACCTTTTGACAAGGAATTTCGTAAGATATTTCACCCAAATACCGACAACCACGTGGGGAGTATGGGGTGGACGGAATGGTGGTAGCAGGATAGGAGATATACGTCATCCGCTCATTAAAAATTCCCTCATTGCCTATTCAGCTTGGGAATCCCTCCGTCCGGTTTGATGCCACTTGCGAATGGCAATGTGCGTGTCCCTTTGCAACAAGTGACTTTGAATAAGCTGATCGATTCAATGACTTTCCTTATGTTCGATTTCTACCTTGAACTGGGGGGATATTGAATTCATTTATGTGTGGCCATTGGACGTCTATTAGTTTTTCTTTCAGTATAATAATATTAGAAGTTGAGGGCTTCCTTACCCGTGCGTTAAGAAGCGCAGCTACAAAGCAAGACCATGCTGAAGAGGTGAGTGGGTTCAATTTCCGGTCCGGTTTAGGAAATTTTCTCGACTTACCTGGACATAAAAGTATCATCCTGTTAGCTTAGAAACCTCGTAGCTAATACCCGTAGAATTGATTAACGAACACTTAGCTGCCAGGCGGTTTTCAATTTGTTTTTTTTTTTTTAATAAGAGATTTATTGCTGTAAACTGTTTTAAAGTCACCCATCTTTCCGGTAAACAAATGATCGGCCCAGCAAATACATGACGTACAAGTGTCTTCTTCAGATTGGATTTATTGTGAATGCGATTGTCATACATAAAGCTTCATACGCGTTCAACGCATCCTGCATAACCATTCACTGACCGTTAATAACAATAGGGGTATTCATGTAGGGTGGTATTTTTACCAAGGCGTATTTGCTAAATGTTTACCACTGCTTTCATGTGAATGCTCCACGCAGTGTACTCTGTATATTGATGTGTAAATGAACAAAATTATCTGTTCTATATTTTCTTATGTCAAAGTATAGCGAAAAGAGAGAATAATTGCATATTGTTCAAATGGTCTGGGACGATTTGGTTGTAGCTTATTTGAGAATAATATGCTAATGAGAATAATATAATAATTTAAAATACTTCTAGATGCAAGGAGCGGACTGATGATTATGCAGGCATGCGACATATATTTCGACTATTATTTAGCGCTATCCGTAATTCTAAGTTTAGACAAGATATGTGAATTAAACAAGTCGCTTGAATTAAACGCGAATTGAACGTGTAAGCACCTTTATTTAATTCACCTGAACGAAAAGAAAGTTGAATATGTTCAACTTTTGGCAAGTCAATTGAGCTCAACTGAGTTGTTTAATTCACTTCCCCTGTTAAAACGCATCATATAAGAATGAGAAAAGCAGCCTCGTTCAAATGTCATGTACAGCCCAAACCGGTACGCACATAGGAACTTGTCGAACCTCGATTATTTAGAGCAAGATTCTACGTTTGTTATTTATTTTCTGAAAAATATCAAATCAATACCCTTGAACATGGTATTCTAAATCGGTGTAAACAAATACACATCAAAATCGAAGTGTATCGGCATACAGTCGCGTAAGTCTGATTTCCTTTGTAAGAAATACCAGCTCGTAAATATTTGGCTAAATATACCACGTATACAAGGAATACACTGAATACCAAGCGCTACGTGAATACCCCTAATGTATTTGTGGGTAATGGTATTGAGCTCCATAAGCACAATCGTGCTTATGGAGCTTTATGTCAAAAACTGAAGATTATTTACAATATTCACTGATATTATTAATTTGCAATTATGTCTATTACCTTTCTAATTATAAAGGTGCGTGCCAAAAATAGGTCACTGTATCTTATTCACAACAACCCGGTTGGCACCAGGGGGCGATTATTATTACTGATTCTTAGCAGTGTAAAACTGCTGCAATGAAATTAATGTTTTTGTACCAACTCGAGTTCCATTTCCCAGACCATTTTCGTTGTCCTGGTATTCGGGATAATTTTTTTCGTAGGTATATCTCGAGATTTTTTGATTTGAAAACGATTTCATTCAATATTCAAGAGTAAAAATTCATATTTTAAAACGGTCAGATAGAAAATATTTCCAATTGAATCTCTATTCCATTTTAATTCTAATCATTTTTTTTAATACGATTTCAAGAAACAAATATCATTCACGTTTATGTCGGAAAGTAAAGTGCGCTTTTTAAAACAGACGTTCACCGCGTCCGCTGTCTGTCGAAGTCGGCTTGCTTGATTTCAACGCATCAAACAAGATTTTCATATTTCGACATAACTTTCTGTTTAGTTCGAGCTCCGGTCTTGACACAAAGACAGGCCTTGAAGATACTTCAATGTTGTCACGAGTTCTTGGTTGCGTCTTTCGTTGATTTATTTTGTAATGACATCGTAAAAGTCTTGCCCGAATTTACTGTCACTTGCCTTCAGTTTTGAATACAGAAAACTCAATGTTCCTTCTCCGGATAGCAACGTTGCATGACGACAGTCCAGAGCTTCTAATGCAAGCCTGATTGGCTGAAGAGCTTCAAAAAACTTTTCGCCACATGAAGATCACTGTCCAAGATCAGATCAGTGAGGCTCATTTCGGCCAATGCGTCTTTGATGCAATCGAAAGTCTTTATGAAACACTCAATTCCATCGCGATTTGACACCCAATAGCAACTGAAGAGATTTGTGGAATTTATTTATAATTTTTTCTGGAAGAATAACATTTTTGTTGGGTGATTTTCGAAAAATGCTTAAGAACTTCTCCAAATCTTGAGGTGTACAAATCTGTAATCCATACCCATTCATTTTTCATTTACATGTACATTGAAACTAAACAATGCAAACTTAACCGAGCTCGATACAACACATCCCTAGTCATAGTCATCATCTCCAACAGGTTCAGCATCCGAATAATCGTCATCTGAATCATCAGCATTGGTTGATTGTGGATCCTTGTACAAGACATCACACACTTCTAAGATAATCCCGTGGTTGTAGCACCACTGACTGATGGATGTAATCGGACAATCTCCCGAATTTCAGCATAGCTCGGGCTCCGTCCGTCGTTGCAGCAACAATAAATTCATCCCTAATGCCGAAGAGTTGAAACTTGCTCTCAACCATTACCAACATCCATTCGGCCGGAAGTGATCCGTAGATTTTGCAAAGCCCCAGCTTGTAAAATGATCCGTCGCCAAAATACACATTCACGTTTAGGAATGTCTTATTCCTTAGGCTCATGGCTGACAATGAAAGATATTTTAGTTACTAGATAAAGATTGTCGCTTCGGTTCCCTTTGTTCTGCTGTTCGAAACATGTGTGGTACATACCTGTCAAATCGTATGGATTTTCCTTCTTTGACATTTAGCTCCCCTATCCTCGCCAGCAAAAGATGTTCCGGACAGCGACGACAGCGACAATCTTTAGGTTCCCCCAAACACACGCGACGAGACAATCGCGACGCGATTTAATCGCTTGGCGACTGCGATTCTGTCGCCATTGGTATGGAAGGCTACATGGAACATTGCCTGCAGCGACCCAACGATAGAACCGCGGCGACTAGCTGTCGCCGTCGCGGCGATGAAATCGCTTAGGTCTGGGGGAGCCTTTTATCTAGTAACTAAAATATCTTTTCTGACAATAGTCATCGAAATGCCACAGTAGCGTCGAGTTGATGTTTCTTTATTGTTAATCCACGCATCGTCGATGACGCACACGACGTTAGCTTTCGTCGTGCAACCAAATCGTCATGACGACAGCAAGAAAGAAGACGTCATACCATTAATATTCAAGCGGCAGCTGCCATGCGAAGATTTTTATTAATCCTTCGTAATAATGAATTTGAAGTAATGCATGAAGGCGTTTTGAATTTATGTTACCAAAGTTCCTACTGTTTGTTTATTTGAGACGCCATTATGTTTTTAACCAGTCCGTCTATAATGACGAGCAATCAATTATGTGAAGAAGTGACGACGAAAATCGTCATAACTTTTGGCTGAGCGACTATCTTCGTGGAAGGCATGCGGCGTGAAGAATCCGAATAGGTGTTGCGTCGTGCAATGTTATGACGAAGACTATATTTTTTCGCTTTCTTCATACGACGAAAATGACTATTGTCAGCCCGCTTGTCCTTGTTGTTAGGCCGATGACATACTGGCTTGTTCATTCGTCAGTGGTAAGGCTTGGAAGTTCTCCTGCTTCAATGTGTCGCGTGATCGCTGGCTGAGTTTGCTACTTGGCGTACCTACTCGTAGTAAACTGACACTAATTTTATGACCGATGTGTTCGATGTTGGCAATGAAAATTTGCGCGCGGAGATCGATTGCCGGATAAAGTATTCCGTGTATAGTAGAAAATCGAAAATTTGTTTTCAATAAAATGAAATATCTGCAGTTATCAGACGTCGCAACTCATTTCTGATTAGTGCGCATGATAGTACATCCATTCGTGCATGATGCGCACTACTAATGAAATATTTCAAATTGTCGCGACTCGCGTCGCAGCGCGAGTGCTCAATCGCGCTGTCCGGTTTGGTGGCGGCCCGACAATAACTTTTTGTTAAACAAATAACTGAAACCCGTCCTTTGCAGCAAGCCGTGCAACAATTTCCGCCAGCAATTGATGTCTGACAATTTTTTTGTAAATAGTGTGAATAGATCTTATGGGTTTATTACCTAAATTGGCGTTAAGCGCTCAAAACAAATAATATTCTCGAGCAGGAAAAGAACACTTCCTAGTAAACCTGATGTGAATTTTTTTGTTTTGTCCCGGATATTCTAGAATTTATGGGATTTCGGAAATAATATCCTGGGAATCGAAAAAACTCAAATTTCCCTAAATCCCGGAGATCAAATAATGGACACAGAAAAATCATGATTGTTATTTAAAATATGGATAATTTTGTCCATTACTACATAATCAAAATGCATTTGGTTGATTTTTATATTATTATTCAAATCTTCTAATGTAAAGCCAAACACCAACATTTTGAGAAATTTTGTTCAATTTTAAATTTTGTACAAATAGCCTTCTTGCAATTCCCTAGCAGCACAGTTCTGACTGATTTGGTTGCTGCAACTTTTATGTGACACGATTTGATCATAAATGAGTCACAGAAACTCTACTATGACAAGTGTGCTGCTTGGGTTCCTGATCATAATACCTGATCTACAGTTTGTGTTGTGAAACGGGTGCTTTGATGATAATTATGCAACATAATGAGTTGCATACAATCCATTATAACACTCAGTTGGGTGTAGTAGTAATGAATGAAACAGTTTGATGGACACAAGGATGGACATAAAAATTCTGCAAAGGCAGGTTTATCTATAGCTTCATGATTCACCGAGCTATGTAATGTGGCACGATAACATGGAATCTGATTGAGAATTCTCTGCATTTTTGTACAGATTTATCATTTAGCCCATTTTCCGTCATTGCAAAAAATAGCGTGTGCAACTCGTTGCAAAACTCTATTTTTTTCAGCACTCGTAGTGCTAAAATAATTATCTTTTTGCAAAAGTTTGCACAAACCACTATTTAACAAATAGAGCATCACCAAACTCATGAGCATATGAACCTCTTTATTATATCTGACAAAAATTTACGCACGGCACAACATTCTTGACTTTCTCGTTAATACAATTCTCGCTTAACTTTTCAAAAGGACCTAAGTAACATTTTTTTCATGAATTAATTTGAATAGTGCCATCAACAGAACAACATGAAAGCTTTTGATTGCAGTACTCAAATTAATTCATGAAACAAATGTTACTTAGGTCCTTTTGAAAAGTTAAGCGAGAATTATCCACATTAGCTTCTGACAGAAGCTCACATGTTAAGGGTGGTATGGACTTCTAAAGTACTGTGCAAATAGATAGGACAAGTAGCAGTCAAGGAATGATTCTTCTGCTGATATTCCTTAAACAGTACGGAGCTGGCAAGGAAAATGAAAAATTTGGAATAGCAGGCGTATTGATGTGAAGAAATCACAAACCGACATCTTTCCTTGCGAAATAATGCACTGGTGCATTATTCCGCAAGCAAAGTGACGTTTTGTTTTCTCCACATTGTTTTTGTTTTTTTATTCGAAATTCATTACTGTTCTACTGATCTCCAGATGTACCGATACGGAAGGAAGTAAGTGCCGCGAAAGGACATTTCGTCTTGGAAGCGACGAAATAAATCAGTGGTAGGTCGTCAGCAGATGGGCGCTGAACTTCTCAATACTTGGACTAATCTCTTCCTTCTGGTGATCCTGAGACTTCAAATCTGGCTAATTGATTTTGATGGGGTTGCTGAATCATCTGTCGTGTGATGTTGGTAGATGGAATAGCTACCTCTAACGCTCGTACCATCATGAGATATTGAAAACTTCTCCACATTCTGTTTTTATTTTGATTGCCATTCATTTCAGGTTAACTATATTTCCGACAGTGGTGGTCTTGTTATTGGAAAGGATGAAGTCAATTAGGCCATTCACATTCATCAAGCAAAGAGGCTGAGCTCTCCAATCGTCGGTTCAAACTGCTCCTGGCCAACCATTCGTTCGAATATCCTATGCAGATTTTGCTGGCATTATCTTGAGCAGCTGTCGTACTCACGTTCAGCTATCCTGCATAATGAATTATCAATATCAGTGCTTCTCCAGTGTACAGTTCATGCATCTCTGTATTACCTATCACTAATGGAAGCTATTTCCAGCCCAGCTCGTGAGTGATATCGCTGTTCTGGTGAATGGTATGATAACCTCCAAACATTCGCTCCAATGATCTTTACAAACACGCTGGCTAACAAGGCTTTACATCAACTCGCTGAATTGCCGAAGAACTATATATCACAGTTTTTGCAGGCATTTGGACGATGTTCAGCCAGGGCAATAAGGGCAATAAGGGGAACAGACGCTCGATCAGATTTTCATCATTTCATTCGTTCAATACGATTTGTTCGCTATGCTCTGAACTTAGCTGGCCAAATAGGCCAAGTATTGAATACCATTATTTAAAAAAAAAACATTCACTAGTGGTTTTTGGGAAGTCAAGGGGTGGAAATGAACAATAAATATTAAAACAAGTCAAATCGATAAACTTTTCGGATACTGTATTGGAAATTCATCAAATTTTCCTAGAAGGAAGAGGATTCGTTAGTTATTACATTCGTTAGAAATCCAAGAGCGTGATATTGCCTCAACGTAGAGTAAGTTGCAATGCTTGATTAGAAGACCGTAGTGTTTTCATAGAACAAAGGTAAATAAAAATCTATAAAATACATGAATAAATTAATAATACTTGATGTGTATTGTATATGCTCTTTAAGCATTTGTTAGTGACTTAAGTTCTTATAAACGTCAATGTGTGTTTATTGGATTGAGGTTTACCGGTATAGGATAACCGTACCCTTAGTGGAGGTAGCACGAGTAGTGGAAGTAGTAGGGTTTTAATGAGATTTATCATATTTATACACTTTACGATGATTTTAGTTGATGCGTCGTGCTTTAAATATCCTGTAAAATGCAACTTATCCTAAGATTTCACTTGAAAAACTATTGAGAACAATGATTTTCCTTAATAAAATTGACTCCCTTGCACCTATAGTGGTGCAACTGTACCACTATGGGAACCAAAATTAATGTTCACCACCACTAAAGGAACAGTGTACCCATTAGTGGTGCAAGCAATTTTTTGTAGTTGTTGATGTTAAATGACATCAATTTCATTTTTGTTAGCAAATTTATTAGTACATTCAAAGTTAATTGCCTATATGCCTTGATTATACTTGGTTGACATGTGTACAAAAATACATTTGAGAGAGTTAGTTCTGAAAATGTATTGCGAGAGATCGGCTGGTACCTGGTGCTGGGAATTTGGTTTCATCAGTACCCGACGACGGTGGACGGTGGACGACGGAGGTCCTTCGTAGCTTAGTAGGGAAAGCACCTGTCATGCGAACTGGGGTCGTGGGATCAAACCCCACCGAAGGGGCGGTTACCCTCCAATACCTTTTCCGAACTAAATCTATCACATGTTGTACATATGCATAATCAAGTTTCAGACACAGAAATTTATTAGTTTAATTATTGGCTAAGATGTTAAAACTGTATATTTTCAATAATTATCAATTTTTAAAAAATATTTTCTTTTGTGGATCTACTAATACCTCCACTATTGGTATCGTTACCCTACGGTAGATTTTTTGAGTTCTTTATCGATTTCCATGGCCGCATTTTTTTTTTGATTTTCAAGACGCACATAGTAAAATTATTTATATTAATAACACTAGGATTCATTCGTTCAGAAAACCGTTGTAACTAAATTTTTGAATGGCTATATCTCAGTGAATTTGTAACCGATTTTCTCACGTTTTCAACATTCTCTTAGGCATATCTTCTAGTTTCTGGACATTACCAAACACTGTGTTACAACCTGTCGGGTGACCATTTAGGACATTTTTGACTATTATGTTTGTTATTCGTACCAAAATCGTCTTTTTATACTCGTATCGTGAAGAAAACTTATTTTCGATGCTTCTGAATGAATTTGGAAGTATGATGGCCACACTGGAACCGGTTTCGAGGCTCTAACTGAGGCCATATATCAGAATACTTCGACATGTATCATGAAGCATCAATCATCGGCATTTTTTTTTTTGTCGAAAGTTATATTGAAACTAATTTTAGATTCCTACTATCAATTTTGATCCATTTGATCCAAACATCCCGGGACACCTGGAACCATTTCCGGAGATCCTGTGGAAGACTTGAATCCGGTTTTTGAAAAAAACTTAGCATGCGACATATCAAACTTCATGATTCTCCATGACAAAAATGTAGGATAACATTTTTTAGGTCTTGATTCTACTTCTGCTTTTCTTCTTCTTCCGGGAGAATCCGGAACCCGAAAAAACCGGTTTTGAAGTTTGTTTTATAACTCAAGGTTCGTTACAAAATTTATTAGTTGTACGCACTTTTCGACTTTTCTATATCAGATCGAGATAGAACAATCACAGGTTTGCCTCTAATAATTTAGAACTTTTTTGGTCATGTTTGGGGCACCCGGAAACGGTTCCGCCGTAGACCTATGCGCCGATTGAAATTTAATCGGCTTAATCGGCGACGGAGTAATGACAAAAATAGCCAGCGGTGGTGGCGTCAAACCGTTGATGACAGGTACATGCGGTGCGGCGGAATAAAAATTTCTCCGGAAGTGTCCCCTGGAATTGCTCCTGCAGTTCCTCCAGAAGTTCTTTCAAGAATTCCTCTGGAAGTTCCTTCAGGAATTCCTCTATAAGCCCTTTTAGAAATTCTTCCAGAAGTTCATACGGGTATTCCTTCGGAAGTTCCTTCAGGATTTCTTCCAGAAGTTCCTACAGGAATTTCTCTGGAAGCACCTTCAGAAATTCCTTCGGAAACTCCTTCAGGAAGTTCTTCGAAAGTTCCTTCAGGAATTCCTCCGGAAGTGCCTTCGGGAATTCCTCCGGAAGTTCCTTCGGGAATTCCTCCGGAAGTTCCTTCTGGAATTCCTCCGGAAGTTCCTTCGGGAATTCCTCCGAAAGTTCCTTCGGGAATTCCTCCGGAAGTTCCTTCGGGAATTTCTCCGGAAGTTCCTTCGGGAATTCCTCCAGAAGTTCCTTCGGGAATTCCTCCGGAAGTTCCTTCGGGAATTCCTCCAGAAGTTCCTTCGAGAATTCCTCCGGAAGTTCCTTCGAGAATTCCTCCGGAAGTTCCTTCGGGAATTTCTCCGGAAGTTCCTTCGGGAATTCCTCCGGAAGTTCCTTCGGGAATTCCTCCGGAAGTTTCTTCGGGAATTCTTCCGGAAGTTCCTCCAGAAATTGTTCCAAGTATGTCTTGTGAAGTTCCTGCCTGAATTTTCTGAAAGTTGTTTCAGAAATTGCTCGGAAAGTTCCTTCAAGTTGTCATGTTAAAGAATTTTCAGGGATTTCTTCGGAAGTTCCTTCAGGAATTCTCCCAGAATTTTCTTTATAAATTCTTCCGAAGTTCCATGGGGAATTTCTTCGAGAGATGTATGGAAATTCTTTTGGAAGATCTCTCAAGAATTCTTCGGGAAATTCCTCCGCAAGCACCTGCCGGAATCTTTCTGTAATTCTCCAAGATTTTCTGGGGAATTTGCTTCAGAAATTCGTCCAGAATTCACTCCAAACATCCCTTCAGAAGAAGCTGCAGCAATTCGATTATATTCTTTAAGAATTTCCCAAATAATTTCTGGAGCAGCTTTCCAAGGAGTTCCTGGAGGAACTTTCCGAACAACTCTTGAAGAAACTTTTCGAAGAATTCCTGAAGAAACTGCTGCAGGCTCTTCCGGAGGAATTCCTGGGGGAACTTATCAAGGAACTCCTTAAATAAGTTTCGAAAATACTCGTGCAGGTACTTACGAATAAATTTTCCTAGGAATTTTTGAGAGATCTTCTAGAAGAATTCTTGATCATCCAACCGAAGAAACTCCACCTGGAACTTTGGAGGAATTCCTAAAAGAACATCAAGAAAAATTCTTGAAGAAACTTCGCAAAGAACATTTGAAGGAACTTCCCTAGCAATTCTTGGAGCAACTTTCCGAGAAATTCCTGGAGGAACTTTTGTAAGTATTCTTGTAAGAGTTTCCGAAAGAGTTCCTGGTCGTTTTTTCAGAAATTCCTCCTGAATATCCTTCAGAAATTTCTTCATAATTCCTCTGGGTGTTCCTCCGGAAGTTCCACCAGGAATTCTTCAGGAAGTGTAATTACGAATCCCTCCGGAAGTTCCTTCAGGAGTTCCTCCATTATTTTTTTCGGAAATTCCTTCAGGAGGTCATTTATTTGTGCTACCAGAAGTTCACTTAGGCATTCCCTAGAATTTTCTGCACGAGTTCATTCCGAAGCTTTTACAGGAATTCTTCCGGGAGATCCTCCAAGAAATCGACGGAAAGTTGCTCAAGAATTTGCCCGGGAAGTTCCTTCAAATGTTCTTTGTGAAGTTCCTTCAGGAATTCTCCAGATATCCTTTTAGGAATTCATCCGAAGTTCCATGAGGAATTTCTACAAGAGGGACTTGGGAATTCTTTCGGAAGATCTCTCTGTAATTCCTCCGTAAGTACCTGCATGATTTTTTCTTGGAATTCTTCCTGGAGTTCTGTGGGAAGTTCCTCCAAAAATTCCTCGGGAAGTTCCTCCAGAAGTTCCTCCGGAAGTTGCTCCACGACCCCCCGGAATAGTCTGTTCGCACACAAATCTGTTGCGAAAAGGCAACGCGCTATCTACATTTGAAGAGTGACCAACCCACAGCATGCACACATACTATGATGTAGTGCATTAAATCAAACCTGGCGCCCTTTGGAAAATTCGCTTCTTTCTTCTGGGAACTGATACAAGATGAAGACACCCGCTATTTAACACGAGCAGCATCGGAGTTGGGACTCACAATATCAGCGACACCTTCACATCACCGCCATTATCATCGAACCGAAATAGAAAAGTGGTGAACGACTAGTAGAATTTAATTTGAATTATTATAAGTTTCAATTGTGCTAGTTTTCAATAAAGTTTGTACTCTAAGCGTTCAATTCAAGAAAATTAAAGTATATGTTGATTGTGTGTAAATATCTGTTGAATGAATGTCATCGGATTTGAACTAGAGGAAGAAATTGAAATGGATAACATTACGTGCTGTGTCCCTGTTTATCTGGCGGTCAATCTCACGACGAGTGCAATTCACAGTCCTTATCGAGCTATCGAACAGAGTCTACATAAATTCTTCTAGGTATTATCCGAGAAATTTCTCTAATAATTGCTCGGGAAGTTCCTCCAGGAACTCCTTGAAAAGCTGCTCCAGGAATTACTTGGGAAGCTCTTGAAGATTATCCCGATAAATGATTGCAGGAACTTCACAAAGAACTCCTGGAGGAATTGCTGCAGGTTCTTCCTGAGGAACTCTTAGAGTAACATCCGGAGGAATTCCTGGAATAACTTCTCGAGGATCTCTTGGAGAAACTTCTGGAACTCCTGGAAGAACTTCTGGTAGAATTCCTGCTGATTCTTACGGAGGTATTTTTCTAGGTATTCTAGAGAAATCTTCCTAAAGAATTCCCATACACCCCTCGAGGAAATTCCTTATGGAACTTCGGAGGAATTCTTAAAGGAGCTTCTGTGAGAATTCCGAAAGGAACTTCCATTTAAATTCCTGTAAAAACTTCCCATAGATCACTTGAAGGAACGTCTCGAGCAATTCCTAGAGCAATTTTCAGAGGAATTCCTAAAGGAATTTCAGCTGGTTTATCTACGGGAGAAACTCCTGCATGAACTTCTAGAGAATTCCTCAGAGAGCTGCCGGAAGTATTCCTGCAGGTACACCTGAACAAATTTCTGTAAGAAAGAGAAGAAAATTTAAGAAGGAACTTCACAAGACACTCCTGGAATAGTTCCTGAAGGAACTTCCTGAGGAATTCCTGGAGAAACCCTTGGACGAACTTCTAAAGGAATTCTTGAAAGAACTTCTAGAAACATTACTGGAGCAACTTTCCAAGGAATTCCTAAAGGAACTTCTGGAGGAATTCATGAAGGAACTGCCGGGGGAACTCCTGAAGCAACTTTCGTTGGAATTCCTGAAGAAACTTTTGTAGAAATTTCTTAAGGAACTTCCAGAGGAATTCCTGAAACAATTTCCGTAGGATTTCTTAGGCGACTTCCGGAGGAATTTTCGTAGAAATTCTTGAAAGAACCTCCGGAGGAATTCCTGATTGAACTTCTGGATGAATTTCTGATACAACTTCCGGAAGAAACCTTTGAAAAAATTCCTGATAAAATTTCCGGAGTGATTACTTATGTTATACCTTAATTATATAATAAATTAATTATAATTATTGATATTTAATAATTAATTACACGAAATTTCATGTAGGAACTTTTGGAGTGATTCCTGGATGATTTTTTGGGAGAGCTACCGGAGAATTTTTAATGCGTAATAAGCTTACGCAAACTCACGCCGATAATGATCTAACAATCCGACGCCGGAAAGAAACTATCGCACAGGGCTACTCCTGGGGACCTTCAGAGAAACTACCCGGGGGACGATATTCTACAGGAAATTTCTGAGACAATTCCTAGTATCTTTTGAGGAATTCTGGCTTTGGAGTTTGTTAAAGTTTGGGAGGAATTCTTGGGAAAATTTTCGGAGGCACTCCTTGGGGTAAACTGCAAGAGGAGCTCCTAGGAAAGAATATAGCAAGGAATTCATTGGGATTCTCCAGGGTACTTCTTGGTGGAATTTCAGGAAGTGTTCCTGGGGTAATTCCCGAAAGAGTTTCTTGTGGAATTTTCGAAAGAACTTTTGTAGAATTTTCCTGGGGAACTACTGAAGTTGCTAAGCGATTCGTCAGGGAATTTTCTGGGTAAATTTTCGATAGAGCTCTTGAGAAAACTCTCAGGGCGATCATGGGGGATCTTTCGAATTATTTCCTGGAATTTAATAAAACTATTCCGGAGGAATTTTTGGATATAATTCCTAGAAAGGGGTTAATTATCTTGAAATTTTCTTGATGATGTTTTTCTGGAGGAATTTCTGCAGCAATTTGCAAACTTCGAGGAAAATTCCCAATAGAATTTCTAGGGAATCCCTGGCAGAATATTCGATAAATTGCTAGAGAAATCTGTTCGGAGTTCACCGATGAAGGCCACGAGAAACCGTTTATTTTTTAAAGGTTTATAGCTTTTAGATAACATCCGATACACTCTGCTCCAAATGTCCAAAAGATTCCGAACTGCATAAATAGTACCGGAGGATGGTCAGTTGCGACTATTGTGGCTCCTGGTGGCACTAGTATGGCATCAATGCAAATATAGCGCATCCCGAACGAACGTCGACGTTCGAACTCCCAGAAACCATCTGCAACATTGCCGGTAAAAATCCATCTAGAAGTAAAGCAACAACAGATGATTTATATAAAAAAAGTTCCAGGTCAATAACTCACCTGCACTATGACATTTTCCCAAATGAATTACGAATGAAAACAAAACATGTTTTTCGCCTACTTTTTCGGTTGCATTCACCATATGTGAAAATTACTTTGGTAATTAGATCACATTTTCCTTGAGCGTTTTCCTTGAGAGCTGCATACTAGGCTTTAACACAATTAAACACAATTACACCAAATGGCCTGCTTTTCCTGTTAAGCAGCGTGTACAAACAATCAGCATGGAGGTATTTATATCAACTGACGTGCGCTAATTGCCTCCATTTCTCCACGCGACAGAGTTGTCTCGAATCGAATTAAAAGCACGCAGCCGCAGCAGGTGCTTGACACATCTCAGAATGTGACTCAATCTTGAGGTACTGATCGACACCTGTCATCGTCATCGTCTGTATCATTGTAAGGTGTAAGGTGCTGCTCCTACTGACACTATCCCGTTATGTCATCTAATCGCGTCGCGTGCTGGGAATCGTAAACTTTTCCGTTAGTACCAGCGACGTCGACGACGTAACTGAATTCAATGCTCATCTTACACAAATCAGGAGAGTCGTTATCCAGCAGGAATGAAGTTTTAATCCTTTTTTTCGAGTACTTAGTATTTGCATACTAATCATGTTCACTGTTGATAATTATGTAGGTAGTACGAGATGAGCCGACCAAGAGCCAAAACAATCTATATAATAAAAATGAAATGGTCTGTGTTCGTATCCGCATAACTCGAAAACGGCTGAATGGATTTTCTTCATTCCTTCAGCAATTATGTTCATTATGGTTTCCGATGGGTTTATATGATATTTCCTAATGTGAAAAATATAATAAGGTTGATTAAATCGTGAAAAGCTAGAATTTAGATTTGTATGCAAACTTCCCATGGACAGTTCACAACGCGCATTTACTATGCAGGACAACGTCTGCCTGGTCGACTAGTCTATATCTATATAATAAAAATGAAATGGTCTGTGTTCGTATCCGCATAACTCTAAAACGGCTAGATGGATTTTCTTCATTCCTTCAGCTGATATGTTCGTTTTGGCTTTCGACGGGTTTATATAATATTTCCTCATGAGAAAATCAAGGGTTAAGTTGACTAAATCTTCAAAAACTAAAGCTAAGAATCGTATGGAAACTTTGCTTGGATGGTTCAGAACGCGCATTCTCGCCTACTTTGCAGGACAACGTCTGCCGGGTCCACTAGTAATAAATTATGTAGTGATTCATTTTCTGGACAACCGTACTTATGTTACAGGATGATTTGTTTGTTTGGACCAATCTTAAGATCTTTTTCGTGACTAGCAAAAATTTGAATAACTTTTCCTAATGTTGACCAATTATTATCTTTTTTTCATAGCACAAATCCATAAATTTACAAAATTATCTATATGGGTAAAAATATCAACAATGTCAGAAACAGAAACCATCATCGACGTATTGATGGTGTTGGTTTACGTGGGCGTGCTATCAGATTCGTCAACCCGACGATTGAATCTTTGTTTATAAAAAGTTGAAAATTTGGTATTGAATTCTACTATATATTTATATATTCAATTCTATTGTGCATCTGTTAAAACCATTTTAGCACCTTACATTTCGGCCGAATTTTATTTAAGGAAACTGTTTTCATTTTCATCTAACTGTAACTGAACACATATTCATCTAATCGCGAAACAAAAAAACAACATTCTCATCGTTTCCTTTTAGCTCAGTGCTGAATAATCACACAAATAAGAAACGAATCAAATTCCTTTTCATTGCTTTGTTTTTGATAGGATGAATATATGAGCTCTAGGATGGGGTCCAGTTGCAATAACCCTATAATGATGTTTACTGTTTAAAAATCGTAAGAATACGTTCCGAATTAGAAGTTTTTATAGTTGCGATCAGTTAAATAGCCCTCAAACGCTTATCTGAAAGCTCTATTGTCACAATCGAATGGACACAAGATTAAAATATTGCAATTTATATCCTATACACCCAAAAAACAAATCTTACAAGACGAGCTCGGTAGTCTAGTAGCTACCATTTCTCGCTTAACTTTTCAAAAGGACCTAAGTAACATTTTTTTCTTGAATTAATTTGAATAGCGCAATCAACAGAAAAACATTAAAGCTTTTGATTGCAGTACTCAAATTAATTCATGAAAAAAATGTTACTTAGGTCCTTTTGAAAAGTTAAGCGAGATTTCTGCCTTATAAGCAGGAGGTCGTGGGTTCAATTCCAGGCTCGTCCCTTTCCTACTTTGTATTTCTATCTTGGTTCTTTCTGTGTTTCACGTTCTACCAAAACGATTCCTACTGTTATAACCTTCCACACAATCCCAAAACTTCCCGTGGCACCTATGAGAGGTCGTAGAGTTCTCTGCATCTTTCTTATACTAGGGGCAGACATACCGTTGTAAATGCGCTGTTGGCGTACAGCGCTGTAAGTGTACAGAGCATGGTGACAGACATACATTTTGTTCTTACCTGAGAGAACAGGAAGAAAAGCGAAGAGAGAACTACCTTCAGAACGGGTAAATTTCGGCTGATGCGAGTATGGTTATTGGCATTTATTTGGGTTGTTTTTTTATTACTATCCTGTGTGCTCACATAGGTTTTGTTTCTGATTGGAAACTCTCCCGGTATTCAATTAGAAACTGTCAAACACCACCATGTTCTCATTTCGGCCACAGAGAATAGAGAGAAATACACAAAAAGAGTGAACCATATATCGCTGCAAGGAGCTAGACTTTACTAGTAAGGTCTAGCTCTTTGATATCGCTGCAGGAAGTACGCATTCCTATTGAAAATACTGTTCTGAAAATCAAGATTTTGCAAATTATGTGAAAATTATATATAAAAAAGTTATAAAAAATGCTGGGTGAATTTCTTTCAAGTACCGCAGATATAATTCACTGTTGAAAAAATAAAATATAAATATAATTTCGATCAGCTAACCGAATTTGCTTCCTAAAATGGCCTATTGCTTGATTATTTATTATTATTAACCAATCATCGCCAAACTCTTTCAAAGTTATTTATGCAAAATGAAATAATTTAGTCGATATTCATTTACACTAAATCATTTCTGAAAATGAATAATGATATGAATCACCATGAATCGTTGATATACGTTTCAAAGACGAACGCGTCTACAACTAATTGCAATAACGATATTAATACATTCATGAACCGTCTCTGATTTGTGATGAAGTTAGATCTCAAAGCAATGTATTTTGTAAAAGAATATAATATAAAGAATATTTGATTTATATATTCTCGGGATAATTGATCAAGTTATTAGTTCGTGAATTCAGTAATAAACTACTTCCAAAAAAATCTCCGGCAATTCTCCCGTTAATAACTCCGATAATCCAGATATCCTTCAAAAATTCCTTTGGAATTTGCTTCAATAATTCCTCCAGTAATACATTCAGATATACCTTCTTGATGAAACCCTTCAGGATTTTCTCTAGGAATGTTTCAATTCTTTCGAAATTACTTCTGAAATACCTTTGGTATGCCACCCCAAAAATTCTATCAAAAACTTTCCGTAAAAATGCCTCAAAGATTCTTTCGGAAATTTTATCAGGTATTTTGAGAATTCTAACGAAAATTGTTTCAGATTCCTCCGAGAATTGTCCAAGAATTTACCCAGAAACTCCTTCCTAGACTTCGGGAATTCTCGTATCGAACGACAACGGCCAACGATGCATAAACTTTGCAGCCTCCCGCGGAATGGTAGTCCGAAGCACTTTCTTCCCCCGCAAGAATATCCACAAGGCCACATGGAAATCACTTAATCAAGTAACGGAAAACCAAATCGACCACGTTCTAATCGACGACATTGCAGTATGTCTGCGCTCAAAATTCTCGACGGTGATCAACACGCGTCGGAGTCGTCCGCCGCGGCTAAACATTGGGCGGCTACAAGACGGTAGACTAGCCCAAGACTACGCGCAGCAGCTGGAAGTGGCACTCCAGCTAGGCACTCCAGCACAGCAGCTAGGCGCAGCATCTCTTGAAGATGTCTGGAGAGATATTCGATCCGCCATTGGAAGCACCGCAACCGCTGCACTAGGCACGGTGGCTCCGGATCAGAGAAACGACTGGTATGACGGCGAATGT
Source organism: Armigeres subalbatus (assembly GCF_024139115.2). Classification (NCBI taxonomy): domain Eukaryota; kingdom Metazoa; phylum Arthropoda; class Insecta; order Diptera; family Culicidae; genus Armigeres; species Armigeres subalbatus. The sequence goes on along the minus strand of NC_085140.1, from coordinate 436,903,477 downwards.
GAGCAGTTAGTTAAGGAGAAAAATGCAGCATGGGCGAGATTGCTGCAACACCGCACGAGGGCGAACGAGGCACGATACAAACGGGCGCGGAACAGACAAAACTCGATTTTCCGGAGGAAAAAGCGCCAGCAGGAAGATCGAGACCGTGAAGAGACGGAGGAACTGTACCGCGCTAATAACGCACGAAAGTTCTATGAGAAGTTGAACCGTTCACGTAAGGGCCACGTGTCACAGCCCGATATGTGTAAGGACATAAACGGGAACCTTCTTACAAACGAGCGTGAGGTGATCCAAAGGTGGCGGCAGCACTACGAAGAGCACCTGAATGGCGATATGGCAGACAACGGTGGCGGTATGGTAATGAACATAGGAGCACGCGCGCAGGACATGCGACTTCCGGCTCTGAATCTCCAGGAAAACCAGGAGGAGATCGGCCGGCTGAAAAACAACAAAGCCCCTGGAGTTGACCAACTACCAGGAGAGCTGTTTAAACACGGTGGTGAGGCACTAGCTAGAGCGCTGCACTGGGTGATTACCAAGGTTTGGGAGGATGAGGTTCTGCCGCAGGAGTGGATGGAAGGTGTCGTGTGTCCCATCTACAAAAAGAGCGATAAGCTGGATTGTAGCAACTACCGCGCAATCACATTGCTGAACGCCGCCTACAAGGTACTCTCCCAAATTTTATGCCGCCGACTAGCACCAATTGCAAGAAAGTTCGTGGGGCAGTACCAGGCGGGATTTATGGGTGAACGCTCTACCACAGACCAGGTGTTCGCCATACGTCAGGTATTGCAGAAATGCCGCGAATACAACGTGCCCACACATCATCTATTTATCGACTTCAAAGCCGCATATGATACAATCGATCGGGACCAGCTATGACAGCTAATGCACGAAAACGGATTTCCGGATAAACTGATACGGTTGATCAAGGCGACGATGGATCGGGTGATGTGCGTAGTTCGAGTTTCAGGGGCATTCTCGAGTCCCTTCGAAACGCGTAGAGGGTTACGGCAAGGTGATGGTCTTTCGTGTCTGCTATTCAACATCGCTTTGGAGGGAGTAATACGAAGGGCAGGGATTGACACGAGTGGTACGATTTTCACAAAGTCCGTCCAGTTATTTGGTTTTGCCGACGACATTGATATCATGGCACGTAACTTTGAGAGGATGGAGGAAGCCTACATCAGACTGAAAAGCGAAGCTAAACGGATTAGACTAGTCATCAATACGTCGAAGACGAAGTACATGATAGGAAGAGGCTCAAGAGAGGTCAATGTAAGCCACCCACCACGAGTTTCTATCGGTGGTGACGAAATCGAGGTGATTGAAGAATTCGTGTACTTGGGCTCACTGGTGACCGCCGATAACGATACCAGCAGAGAAATTCGGAGGCGCATAGTGGCTGGAAATCGTACGCACTTTGGACTCCTTAAGACGCTCCGATGGAATAGAGTTCGCCGCCGTACCAAACTGACTATCTACAAAACGCTTATAAGACCGGTAGTTCTCTACGGACACGAGACCTGGATGATGCTCGTGGAGGACCAACGCGCACTGGGAGTTTTTGAAAGGAAAGTGTTGCGTACCATCTATGGTGGGGTGCAGATGGCGGACGGTACGTGGAGGAGGCGAATGAACCACGAGTTGCATCAGCTGCTGGGAGAACCATCCATCGTTCACACCGCGAAAATCGGACGACTGCGGTGGGCCGGGCACGTAGCCAGAATGTCGGACAGTAATCCGGTGAAAATGGTTCTCGACAACGATCCGACGGGAACAAGAAGGCGAGGTGCACAGCGGGCAAGGTGGATCGATCAGGTGGAGCACGATTTGCGGACCCTCCGCAGACTGCGTGGTTGGCGAAGTGCAGCCATGGACCGAGCTGAATGGAGAAGACTTTTATGTGCAGCACAGGCCACTCCGGCCTTAGTCTGATAATAAATAAATAAATAATTTGGATTATAGATAAAGAATCTTCCACTTATAATATAGTATAAAATAATTCTAGTTTTTGTTTATTTTTGAAACGAGTGCAAAGCTCCCTATCAGCACATATGTGTATGAATACTTGTACCCCAGTTCGTTTGAAATATAAATAAATATAAACGCGAATCGAACATTTTCAAAATAAACTTGTATATTTTAAAATCCAATGAATCAAATGTGTATCTGTAATCCAACCAACAACAATCAAATGAGAAAGAAAGCTTATTTTCTCCTGAAAATGCGAGATTCAATCAGAACAACGCTGGTACAACGCACATCGAGGTTGGTACGGGTACAACGGTTGTAGCGCATGATTCCTATACGATTTTATCGTTGAGAATGGTGAGAGACATACAAAGCTGTACGATGATGGTACAGAAACCACGCAGGTATCGCGTTGCTTTCGTGGTTCTAGCGTTGTAAATGGTGACAGACATACAATTTGAGGCGTACAACGCATTTACAACGGTATGTCTGCCCACAGTATTAAGTAGATGTCCAACTAACCATCATTCCCCTTCCTCAGCATTCGCAAGGACGTGGCCAGGACAGATCTCGACTATTGGAGAGTGCATTGCTTCCATCTAAGAGATAGTGATAGGTCCTAAATCAATATCTGTGGTAACGGATGAAAGTGCTGCTACTCTCATACAATTTACAACGGTATGTCTGGCTTGTACCACCTACGAAATTGTGCGAATTGCTCAATGCTAATGCTAATGCTAATACACCCAAAAAACAAATCTTACAATTATCTAGTCCTAAGAATCCTGGAAAGTAATAAACTCCACCTATCTGATGCTGTCTAAATTTCTGAGTGTCCTCCGAAAATTTGAGCTGATTTGGATAAAAACTGAAAATTTATATTTTTCATTTACAGGTTATAGCGCTTCCATGAAGAAGGGCAGGTTAAAAGTAAATCTACGTAGCCAAAAAGATTACTGAAGAGTTTTCACTCAACGAAAACCGCATCTTAGTTAATCATTCTAATAATAAGGACCTCCACGTCCTGGGGTGGGATACAGTTTTTAGTCTAGTGCCCCGGGTTATACACCGATGAACAAAAGTATTCGTATGAATTAATACAGATTACTATGAAAACATGACGATTATTCATGTCCATTAGTGTACATATAAGCGTAGGTTCAAGCGCCATTAAACAATCCCCCCCCCCCTACTCTGAAATTAGAAACAAGCAACAAAATCAATGAAAATAAGCGAGAAGCCAAAAGACGATAAACGTATACCACATTTACTTACAAGTGCTCCGTCCCTAGATTTGTTATCTTGATTATAAGTGCTAGTCTGCCCATATTCTCCAGCTTTTTATAATACATAGCTATCTACGGTAATTGAAATTTTCTGTAAAAAAATTTAATTCCGGAATGTTTGACAAAAGGAAACTGATTTATCAATTAACTGTTGATTGACTGAGTTTTCAAATCGATTTCAGTCTTGCGATCTCTGGTGTAGGTACTTTCCTTTTCGATCTTTCGCCAGCAGTTATTTTATCACCGATAATGTCATTAGCAAATAAATCAATCAGTGGACATTCATGCATACCAAGAAAATAAAATATGTGTAATAGTCAGTCTCAAAACGACAGATATTCAATTTCAGAAAGCAACAAAAACTTAACTTCCGATTTCCATAGGTCAGAGCCAACATATTCGGCCAATTTCCATTGTCATGCACTTTATATTCCACAAGCAACCAAGCAATCAGCAAAAGTTTTCACTCCCCCAAACTGTCGTTATTTTTAGAAGAAGCACGTGTTATTCGACTGAAATAGGCTTTTTTTAATTCGGTTTTTCTGTTCCGTCGTCCACAATTTAGTTCCACTGCCTCAAGTCTGCTTCTACTACTTCTTTTTACCGAAAAGTCACTACCTCCAGTATCAGTAGCAGCTTGTCGCATTCGTTTTCGAAATGACATTTTAATTATGAATGAAATACCTGTCGTCGCCGTCAATGTTTGCCTATACCCAAGCTTGCGTTTCCGTCAAGATTGGCGTGCGTGTGGCGTTTTGATGAATGAACTGACCGAGCGACCGACCGACCAGCTCAGCTGAAAGGTGAATGAAAGTTTAAGCAATAACGCGAGCCGGTATTCGTTCACGCAATATCCAATCGAATTAGTTGAAAGGCATCATGTGTCCCCGGCGGTATTCCGGGTATCGCGTCACAAGTGAAATGTCATTTTGCAGCAGTGAGAGTGAGTCTGCCGTGACGTGCTCCTGCACCGTAACACCAGTAGCAACACCCCGAAGGCCAATGCTCTTTCTCCCTACCATCGAGCGCACTTCGGGGGCTACAATGTATGTAAAGTGCGCTTTATTGATGGGTGATGGTCAGCTTTTAAAAACCCATTCCGATGCAAGTCCACGTAGACCCCATGCAGCCCGGGTAGACCCCGGAATGGACTGCAAGTTTCTATTTCTGAAGTCGTTCAGAGCATGGTAAATGAATCTCTGCCTCCACGCGCGCGTTCGGTTTCGATTCAATGCAATAAAGAGGTGGCTGCGTACGTGACACGCGAGGTTCATTCATTTGCATGCGTTCCCGCGCGCGCAAACTTCGAGAGAGCGCCAACTGGCGAGAAAAGAGAACCGCCGCTTCATGATGAGGTAAGGGACGGAACCTATAGAAATATCGTTATATGACAGCGGTTGTCGCACCCCGCACCGGGAGATTCAGATTCAGAAGTGCCTTTCCTTACCGGCGCGCATTTATGGTGACGAACGACAACAGCATCGCGATAAAGCTCGCTGGCAGGTTGCTACAGTGCGGGCGGTGCAGGCGGCGCGACATCGTTGAAGAAGGGTGATTAGCATTTTCAAAGTGCTCGCTCTCTGTAGCATTGACCTTGCGACCAATCAGGTGCTGTTGGATATGATCTACAACCTATCTATAGCGATGGGGAGGGGTTCCACCACCCAGGCGTTTGGGTTTAGGTGCTGATATGTTATTCAAAAAATGTACTCCCCTGATGCTAATTAGGAATAATGTATGAAGCATATATGCATACATTTCCGGGTTGTTATTAGGCATTATTGAGAAATTAGAAAGAAATTGGCTAGTAAGAATCTATTCTGCACGGCTAAGGAAGGCTCCGCTGTTTGTGAGAACGGTCCGATGTGTCTATCATTTTACTTGCTCGAAAGAAGGTTTGAAAACGAAAAGATTTTAGATCATTGTATTTGAACGACGCGGCAAACTATGTCGGGCAGAAACATAACTCTTGATTGTTCAATCAATGTCAATACAGAAGTCTTCCTTCCCTCTCCCACAATAAAATTTCCTCGCTACGTCACTGATTTACTGGATACGACTCCTTTTTTTTTGTTTAAAGAAATCCTATTTATAATTGATGACAGGCAATTTAATGTAATGTGATGTAATGTGCCATCATATTGTGCGATATGGTGATCAGTATAGCATTTCTGCCAATAACAAAACCACCATTTAACCATTCCACACAAAAGAGCTAGAAATATTAAATAGCGAACTTCTGTTTACATATTCTGGTTCCAAACCAGTTAATTCTCCTGGTACCATTTTTAAGAAACCCTTCCAGACAAATTTCTTCTCCCGGAAATCTGTAAAATTCATTTCTGAGATTCTGGGAACGCCGCTACCAGCGATTTTTTCTGCAGGAATTCTTGGGAATTACTCTTCCAAGCATTCTGAAAAATTACCACTCAACGAATTGGAGACTTCCTTTTGCTTTAATTCTGAGAAAATCCTGCACCAGGAACTCTGCAAAAATTCTTTCTCCAGAAATTCAGGAAAACTTATATAACAAGAATACAGGGTTATTCATTCCCTAGAAATTCTGGGGAATTCCTTCCCAGAAGTTCTGAGGATGTATCCCTTCAGATCATGGAGAATTTTTCCTCCAATGATTTTGGAAAACTTTTTACCCCTGCAGACTGTCATTTTTCTTGAATTCTGAACAAGTTCGAAGATCTTCCTCAGAATTTCCAGAAAATTCCTGCTCTGCTCCATGGATACTGGGAAACTGATTATCAAATCACTCTGGGTTCTTCCATCTCCAGAAATTCTGGGGAATTTCATCCCCAGACATGTTAGTCCGTTAACTTCTATAAAATAAATGCGTGTCATTACAAAAAAAAATCAGAAAATTGTAGCAAAATCATACTTTAATTTTTTTGATCCTAATCAATGAAACCGGAATCCACGCGCATTCTAGAGCCTTGAACAGCAACTTTGAAAAAATCCTCCTTTGGGTCGAACTCAAAAGCTTGTAGACTTGTCAACGATTTTCCGAGCAAAAAATCTGTTCCTCGAAATGGGTACATATTTTATAATTTCAGGAATCTAGTACATTTTTATGGTATGAAAATATATCATAAACATATACCTATCATGCGAAAAAAGATTCGGTTGCCGGTGGAACTTCAAATGACAAACTTAACAATGAGTATCAGTGTATCAAAATTGAAACATCTTTTCCAACAAAAGTAAAATAAGAAAAGTCATTAATAAAGAAAAAAATGAATTTTTAGTTTATGATGCCATATATTATTTTTAAATACACACTAACTTTTTCTTTCTCGAGCTCGGCAAAAACGGGCACCGCTATAGCTCAGTGAATTTCAGAACTGAACTTCGGCAGAAAATTTCGTTTATTACTGATTCTCAAATCATTCTGATTACAAAATATTTACTGTATCTCAGCAAATGAAACGTCACTTTTACTAAGATCTCGGCAAAAATCATATTTGCTGTAACTCGGCGGTGCCCATCTCGGGAAAATAAACAAAAAAAGCTGTGATCTCGTCGAAAAAAAATAAGTTTGTAAGGTATCCAATGCGTTACAATTTGGTTGTTAACATTGAATAATAAAAAGAGGCTGAATATGAGGTTTGAACTCGAGTCCACTGAGTGAGAACCCAAGGCGCTGCGATTTAGGCGTTATTATAGACGCAGAACTACCCTTCAATCAGCACATTTCTTCCATTATATCGAAAGCTACATGCCAATTGAGATTCATCTCAAAAGTGTTCCGTGAGTTCACCGACCCTCAGTGCCTCATAGCTCTTTATTGTGCATTGGTACGACCAATATCGAAAAACTCAGCTGTTGTGTAGACCAAGGATTGCCAGGATCAGTAATGAGAAATGTCAAAAAAATGTTTGTCATAACTTTTTTCCAAAGATGTTTACAATTAAGATTTTTTGATTAACATGCAATGTTTAAAGGATCCTAAAACATTGTCAAACAGATCATTGTTCTAAATACTAAGTGTGAGTTATGAAAACGATTTTTTTTAAAATCACGGATTGTCATGACATCAATGTCATTCGACACTTATTCGGCTCTCACATCGCCAATATCATATTTAGAGAAATGACCTATTAGAAAAAGTGTTCGGGTCCTTTAAGGGCTACATGTTTATATGGAAAACATAATTGTAAATAATTCTTGTCTGGCAGCAATGTAAGATGAATTAAATAATAAATAAATGAAAATGAACTTCAACGGCAAGCTGTTCTCGTCGTAACACAGATATTGCGACATATTTGTTTGCTGACTGAAAAGACTTCTATCGGATTGTAGCTTGACGATATCCGTATCCATCGTTTGCCGACGATATCCGTATCCATCGTTTGTCAGTTACGTGTCCACATTTTGAATTGGATAATCCCGGTTTTTATTTTTAGTTCAAAGGGCGCCACACCAATCTTTACTCATGGCTCACTAGGAAGGGCCATTTGACCGAATATCGTTCGGCCGAAGGCCACTAGCCCGAAAGTTGTTTGGACGAATATACCATTTTGGCCGAACAGACCATTAGGCCGAAAGTCATTTGGCCCGAAAGTGTTGCAGAATAGGTTACTTGACCGAATAGGTTATTTGGCAAAAAAGGTCATTCGGCCGAATAGGTTATTTGGCCGAATAGGTCATTTGGCCAAACAGGTCATTCGGCCGAATTGGACGTTTGGCCGAATGAATCATTCAGCACAAAAAACTCTGACGTGACTTTCCTTCAAAATCGTAATCGAGTTTGCTAACACGTGAGGGCTCGAAGATTGAGATTAGACGATGATTTTATCAACAATGCGCATGATAGCAATAGAAAAGGACACAGATTAGGCCGAAATCATCTCTTGCTAAAATTGTTAATATACAGCATGTTATTAATAATGAATAATGTTATTGATAAATGAAGCTGTGATTGAAGCATGCTCATTGTTTCATTGTGACAGTTTTTTGCCTTTCTCGTACAACAGAGTACAACAACCTTTCGAAACTGCAATGAGTGGGCTCCGAAAAATTGTTGCATTATGACGATGGAAGAATAAACATCCATTGTCAAGTTTTAACTGATAGTTAAATCAATCACTGTGGTGGTTTGAAGCCAAAACTTATAGTTTTAGAGCTAAATCAATGCCATCTAATAAAAATTTGCACAGTCATTTTTAAAACATACTACATCATGCCTTCTAGCAGAACCTTTCGCTAGCAACTGAAAGAATATGCCTGACTGTTTTATCCAGCATCCTACGGATGCTAACTCTCAGAAAGCCAAGGAAATGCATTTTTAAGAAATTGTCTTAGTAAATTCTGTCCAGCTGTAATAGACCAAAATATGCAAAGCAGCCGATGTTAAATTTGATCAGATAGAAAAAATCTTGACGAAAAAAAAGCTTGGCGCAAAAGATGTGTTCATATATATGGGAAAAAATATTTTACATTATTTCTGCCTCAATGATACATCAGAGTTTTATTTCTTCTATTTATTTGCTTTCAATGTGACAGTATATTTGGTTTGTTTTCATATATTCTTCAACAAAAGAACTTTCTCCCAATTAACACCACTTAGGCCTGTGGAAGTTTTATGTTGGCAATTTGAAGATCATCGACACCATAACTTAGCGAAGACCATCATAAAACTTTCTAAAACTATATGGTTCCAATTGGGAGAAAGTACTGTTGATTAACAATTTATCAAAATAAACAGCTTACAATGATCCTGGAACATCTCTTGAAACCATAATAGGAGAATATAACATTGAGGAAATTTGTACTAGACGAAAACTTTGATAAAACCCTACAGATTCTGCGATACCTATAAAACTGAAATAAAACCATCATCAGGTTCAGGTCAATCAAAGTTAATTGCCTTTATTCCGGGTATTAAACCATCCGACTTGGACATTAATTTACAATGCTCTGAAAACTCATATGTGAATATGTGACTCTACGACACTACCCATAATTCCATTACCCATAACGCCATTACCCCGAAGGCCACTACCCCGAACGCCACAACCCCGAATGAGTCACTACCCCGAATGCCATTACCCCTAATGGGACACTACCCCGAATGAGCCAGTACCCCGAATTAGTCATTATTTCAAGTTTATACTTCATTTCAATGAAAAAAATGTTACTCAACAAAATTTTATTCATAATTCATATGAATGAACAATAATTGGAACTGAAATTGTTTCAATGCTGCATGGAACTAAGTATTCTAAGATCCCGTTCCACTTCGTATGGCACTCTTCAAGATTCCTGAATGGCAGGGGGAGATTATGCAGCACGTTTTCATGCACAATGCAGAGAGTTGAAGGCAATTGTGGTCCACGTCAGCATGGCTACTAGGGCAACAAGGTAGAAGTCGTTCCTTGGTCGCTGTAGTAAAAGCAACGGATTCTGGATGAAGCGTGGTCTAAATCTCAGAATCGACGAGGGGGTGAATGGGTGAGTAAGAGTGAGTGAGTGATTAAGTGAGTGAGTAAGAGTGAGTGAGCGAGTAAGAGTTAGTGAGCGAGCGAGTAAGAGTAATCGAGTAAGAGTGAGTGAGAAAGAGTGAGCTAGAAAGAGAGAGCGAATGATTGAGAGTAAATGAGTGAGTAAAAGTGGATGAGTGAGTAAGAGTAGTTAAGTAAGTAAGAGTGGGTGAATGAATGAGAGTGGGTGAATGAGTAATAATTAGTGAGCCAGAGGAAGTGAGTGAGTAAGGGGGTTTGTGTATGAGAGTGAAAGAAAGGGAGATCAGGGCTGACAATCAACATCATCATAGCACGAAATGCCACAGTAGCGACGAGTTGCATTGTCTTCACTGCTACTCTATACATCGTCAATAACGCGCACGACGTTAGTTTTCGTCGTGTAACCAAATCGTCCTGACGACATCGAAGAACGAAGACTTCATACCGTTATTCTGCGATGACTTTTACTAATTCTTTGGAATAATGAATTTGAAGCAACGTATGAAAGCGTTATGAATGTTATCGATACATTTATGTTACCAAATTTCCTACTATTTGTTTATTTGAGACGCTATTATGTTTTTAACCAGTCCGTCTATAATGACGTGCAATCAATTGTGTGAAGAAGTGACGACGAAAATCGTCATAACTTTTGGCTGCGCGACTATCGTCGTGGTACGCATGCGGCGCGAAGAAAACGAATAGGTGTTGCGTCGTGCAATGTTATGACGAAGACTAAATTTTTTTCGCTTTCTTCATACGACGAGAATGACTATTGTCAGCCCTGAGGGAGATCTTGTTTGTCTTCGGGAAGTTGCGTTGACTTAAAGAAGGCATCATCTCGTTTCGCCTACTATCGATCAGACGTTACTTTTAAAAAGGCAGTATTTCCTCTGTGTGCCTTATCGAGGTATAAGCACGTTCATTAAAGGGAGGTATTATCTCCTCTGTCTGCCTTATACCGGGCAAACGTGTCCATTTAAAGAAGGCATCATCTCCTCTGTCTGCCTTATACCGGGCAAACTCGTTCATTTAAACAAGGCATGATCTCCTCTGTTTACCTTATACCGGGAAAACGCGTTCTGTTGGAAAGAAAAAGGATCTCTTACTCCATTTCGTAGAATAGTACTTTTCCAGGCCATAATGACAGGAATGACAATTAAAGCTTATTGGAAGAAAAATCAAAACTGTTGGCGATTCATCGATATATATTGGTGTTAAACATAATAATAGAATACTATAGATTCTAAATGTTTTCGTGATGGCTTTTCGGGTGATGGTTTTCGGGGTACTGTCCCATTCGGGGTAGTGGCCTTCAGGGTAATGGCATTCGGGGTACTGGCATTCGAGGTAGTGGGGTGGAGCCGAATATGTACATTATGTAGAAGATATTGATTTGAAAAATGTATTGGAAGTAACCACTTTCCCTCCGATGGGATTCGAACCCACGACCCTCAATACGCTAGACTGGTGCTTTAACCAACTAAGCTACGAATGACCTCCGTCGGCCTTCGCAACCTAGTGGCTACTTAATGAGCTCGAGATTCCCAAATTGGGCGCATACCCTAGTAACATTTTGGTTTTATAACACTCTTCAAGAGTAAATTATGGACTTCAAGAGCGTTATAAAACTTAAAATGTCACTTGGGTAGTCTAATCACTCACAATCCATTTGTCAAGCTAACACTTTCACATGTGTATAGTACACGTTCACATTTAGGATTCTACGACCCTACCCAGAATTCCATTACCCATAATGTCACAGCCCCGAAGGCCACTACCCCGAATGAATCACTACCCGGATGCCATTACCCCTAATAGGACACTACCCCGAATGAGGCAGTACCCCGAATTATTCATTACTTCAAATTTTTTTTTTTTAAGTTTATTCAGAATTCATATGAATGAACGATAGTTTGCCCTTCGCCTGGTACTATTTTAATGCGGCATAGAAATAAGTATTCTTATTCCGTAAAATCAAGTTCCCCTTCGTATGGCACCCTTCAAGAGTCTTCAAATGTAGGGGGAGATTATGCAACACGTTCTCATGCACAATGCTGAGAGTCGGAGGCAATTGCGGTCCACGTCAGCATGGCTACAAGGGCAACAAGGTTTTGAAATTGTTCCTTGGTCGCTGTAGACAAAGCAACGGATTTTGGATGAAGCGTGATCTAAATCTCAGAATCGACGAGTGGGTGAATAAGAGTTGACGACTGAGTGAGAGTGAGTAAGAGTGAGTGAATCAGTAATAGAGAATGAATTCATGAGTAAAAGAGAATGAGCGAATGAGTAAGAGTGAGTGAAGATGAGTGAGTAAATAAGTGTGAGTGAGTGAGTAAGCAAGAGGGAGCGAGTGAGTAAGTGAGTAAGAGTGTGTGCATGAGTAAAATTGAGGGAGTAAGAGTGAGTTAATAAGTAAGATAAAATGAGCAAGTAAGAGTGAGTGAGTGCGTAAAAGTGAGTGAGTAGTATGAATGAGCGAGTGAGTAGGAGTGAGTCAATGAGCAAGAGGGAGCGAATGAGTAAGAGTGAGTGAGTAAGGAAAAGTGAGTAAATGAGTAAGAGGTAGTGAGTGAGTAAGAGTAAGTGAGCTTATGAAAATGAATAAGTGAGAAACAGGGTGAGTGAGCGAGTGATTGAGAGTAAATAAGTGAGTGAATGTGGATGAGTGAGCAAGAGTGGGCGAGTGAGTAAAAGTGGGTGAGTGAGTAAGAGTGGGTGAACGAATAAGCGTGGGTGAGTGCGTAATGATTAGTGAGGCAGAGGAAGTGAGTGAATAAGGGGATGTATGTGTATGTGTATAAGTGAGAGAGGGAGATCTTGTTTGTCTTCGGGAAGTCGCGTTGACTTAAATAAGGCATCATTTCTATTCGCCTTATATCGAGCAGACGCCTACCTACCTATATCGGGCAAACGCGTTACTTTTAAAAAGGCATTATTGCCTCTGTGTGTCTTGTACCATTCATTCAAAGAAGGCATCATCTCTTCTGTTCACCTTATTCCGAGCAGACGCGTTCATTTAAAGAAGGCATCATCTTCTCTTGTGCCTTATACCAGGCAAACGCATTCATTTAAAGAAGGCATTATTTATTTTGTGTGCCTTGCACCACAGATAACGCGTCATTTAAGCCGTCTGATACCGGCTCGCTTACTCCATTTCTTAGAATAGAAATTTTCCAGGTTATAATAAGCTATTGAGAAATCGACTGTATATTTTTATTTCGATTTTAAGGACGGCTACGCAGTCTTAAAGACAAGGTGTTTATTTATCCGACGTTTATTTAGCCGTCCTTAAAATCGAAAAAAAAGGTTATAATAAGGTAGAATGACAGTTTAAGTTTAAGTTTAAGCGATTCATTGGAATGGAATACTACAGATTTGAAATGTTTTCGAGGTAACGGCCTTTCGGGGTAATGGATTTCGGGGTACTATTCCATTCGGGGTACTGGCATTCGGGGTACTACGGTGGGGCCTCACATAAGAGGAGCGTGAGTATTTAGAATGTCCGGCCGCTACATACATTCTCCATCAGCAATTGTACTGATCAAGTGAGGTTGTGTGAGCTAGACCCGACCGCATTGCATCGTCAGGTGAAAAAGGAACATCCCTAGACATAACATATAACGCCCTGGACTAGAAGAGATGGCTAACAGATTTTAAGCCATGTCCTTACGGTCATATATATGAAGAAAAGAAATCTTAGTTCGACTTTCATTGCCATTAGATACAGATATCATTTCTGCATTTTCACTATTATTTCTGGATAGGGCGAATAATTAGTAGGGATATTTTGTCTGGATTCACTTCAATGAGTGGTGCGATCTATGGGAAAGGATTAAATGAAAGCGATTTGGAAATGCTAAAATTAATGTTCCCGTTGAACGATCTGGCGTTTATTCTAAATTTACATCAAATGAAAGGGCCTTCCATGGCTTAGCGGTAAGTCACTCGACTACAAAGCACATTATACTGAATGTTCTTGTACTGTTCAATATTGAACTTGAAAGACAACTATTCCATTTCATTTGGAAAAAAAAATCTGTGTATCTTACATTATGACTATGATGCATACATAAAACACTCCATCAATGACATAATGTCAAGCTTCGCACCCTCTTTGTATAAGAATTCAATCAACCCTATTACCTGTACCGCTATGTAATAACTTTCGCGAATCACACACCTAACCTTCCTTTAATGTCATATTGCGCCAAACCTCCTTTCACTATCCATCCAAATACTCTTGGTAAGGCAACTGACAACTGTATTGATCCGTTCGCTCACTGCCAAACGAACAAACAATGCACCGTCAGTCGCAAATGTTCACTACTAGTGGGTTGTGGGCGGGTAAGTAGTTCCACCAGTCCATAGACAAAAAAACGTGATACTATTCAAGTTCACTAACATTTCCAATCATCATTGCTACCCGTGCCATTCCCGAGCTCACCACACGGTCCGCCGTCAAGTTACGTAGTTTTTATTCCCGAGGATCCCGTTCATTCTGAAAAACCGGTTCAATTCCTCGCGACTAATGTCGCGTTCGTCCAACACACCCGATGCCGTTATGCTTTAATTGGGTTCGACTGCTGCTCTGCGGCTGATCGTCATCGCCGTTCGTTAGGGCCGTTCTACTTACTATTAACAATAATCAATATTAATGTTCTAATTTGTTTAAATGACCTTTTGTTTCGATTTCTGTGTTTGTTCAATTACAGATTCCGCGCCGCCAGTATCAGCCAGCAGGTTGGAAAGCTGAGTCTCCGCTAGGAGCCATCAACGGAGCACGACGACTAGAAGCGCGAGAGATGCGGAACTTGGATAAGCTGTGGTGGTGGCGGCCAACTCCGCCCTCGCTGCACCGGATAAGCCTGCCGAAAAATAACTGCTCCAATACACTCCTGCTTGCCGTACTCGTGCTCCTCTGTTCATCGTTGTCAGTAGTACAAACAGGTAATTAAAGTCACGCGTGGGAAGACGCAAGCTCTCGCCGTCTGGTATTCTGTCGCACAAAGAGATTAGAAAAAAGTCCCAAATACGGAAGTTATGATAGTTATCATAATTTTTAATTCATAAACCTACCGCGAATTCTACCAGAAATCATGTATTATAACTTGAAATTATTAATCACAGCCTCAAACGTCATGTTTGAACGTCCCACTTCATCCATCCGCAGTATGGAAGAAATGTAGACCATTTCAGTTCAGAACCAATCCCAAGGAACCACGGGAGTTGATTTATGCTGATTGTTTGCTATTATTGTACTTGATAATCATCATATTTGGACTTCACATTCGCGTATATACGCAACGCACTTAGCCATCGTCTTAACCATGTGGGTGGACGTGAAGCCCCGCACAGCACGCTTTACCCTCATAATGCCAATTTGCATAACGTGTGCGAAATTACGGCAATTCGAAGCTCTGCCTCGGATGAAACGGAAAGTGTTTTATCTGTTGTCGACGTCTCCGTTTGTCGTCTGTCGTTGTCGAGTGTGTGGGCGAGCAGAAGTGGCGCGTCGACAGCGTCATTGACGCCATGAAAATGTGTAGCGCGAAATTGTTTATTGACTCCGTATTATCTACGATGACGACAACGGTGTGCGACTGGTTTTGTTTTGATTATGGAAACGTCAAGTAGACTAAATACTTGATCGTTTGATTGAGCTTGAAAAAGTGTAGGATTGGATTTGCATGTGCTTGAGTCAATTGAATACTCATCATTTCTGGATAGCTTGCGCTGATCAAAGCATCAAATGACTTCATTCGTCGGTTATAGAACATGTAAGGTAACTGTTCCGGTTCTTCTGCTTATTCTATTCCATTTTTTTCAAATTGGAAGACCAAATGGACTTGTGACTTTTTTCCACCTTACAAGCAACGTATTCATAAGTTCAATAAAATAAAAGGTTTATTGTTTTGTATGATGGAATATGGGTACGAGAGATGAATCATGGAACTGTCCCCCTAATTACTGCTTCGTACCGCACTGAACATCCAATCAACTCCACCTTTATCACTGATGACCCACAATTTTTACCGGGCATCCGTCGATTTGCAAAGTGGGCACATAAATTAATAACTCGGATTAACGGAGAACTTGTCAGTGACCAGTTGCCGGCGTTCAGCTCCCAGCTAGCCGTCGCACATGTAAGGTAAGAATAATATGCCCCCCTAAGGCAACTCCTTGATAACTTTTTACTTTTCAACGGAATTTATGCAAACTTTGTGTTATTTGGTAGTCGCAAATGCATTGCCCGTGAGTAGTCATATAAAAATATTACGGATAACACGTAATAAAGCTTTTTTGAAAAGTCGTAAAAAATGGATTTCAATAAGTGCCTGGGCAATGCGCCCCACATTAACCAAAGACGTTCCATAGCCCTTCATTAGTATTTTATCAATCACATAATAAAAAGGTTACATATTCTTATGTGCTTGACAATAAAAAAAAACCAACATAAGTCCATTTAAGCGGATTGGAATTACATTCCAATAGTTCCCATATAATTTGGAAGCAACTGATGCAATCTCGCCGCGCTTGTGTCCAGTTAGTAAGGGCATATTGTCCTGCCTACACTGGGGCGTTTTGACCAGTGAAACATGTTTTTGGAAAACGTTATATTTTTGAAGATGGAAGTAATTTTATATTATATTAACCACTGAGAAAAGTTATTTTGTTGCCCAACTGAGTGTTCCAGTGCAAGTTTTGCGGACAGTATGCTAGTGTCGCTCCAGTATGTTGAGCAAACAAACATTAAAAGTTACATCAAAACTGTGACTTTTTGTATTTTGCAAATATTTTCATTATGTAATACAAAAATACTCCCATATTCACATAGGATGATGGTTTTACAAATATCTATAGGTACCAACTGAATTTGACCCTTAGTTAGTTATAGTTTTCTAGATATCAAAGGGGGGCGTTTTGGCCAGGTGGGGCGCAATATACCGTCTTACCCTAGGTATGTATAAATGAAGAATTCACATTATTAACATATTTCCAGTCGAACCGTTAAATTCGCATACCCAGTAACGTATCATTGCATTGGGTTTCAGTCGATGAATCTTCTCCGGCGATCGACCGGGTCCGGTTTTTGTTCAAAGATCTGCTTCTGCTCAACCAAAAGACCTATTATTTGTAAACTGGGTAATTCGGCGTTTTTAGTAGGAGTTTTTGTTTTCCATAATTTTAAATCAATAAATTGGTACCGTTTCGATTATACATAACAGAACTCAGATGAAAATCAAGGAGAGCACTAGATTTTGAATCATTTTGAGTTAAAAACAAGAATTGTTCTCCTTTTTTTAAAGGGAAAATAACGTTTGTCTCTAAAGGTTTTCAGATATTTACCATATTAGGTATTACCGGAACTAGCACGATGAGAGAGAACTAACATAATTGGGTTTTGTCGAAACAAGCTCGATTAAACCAAGCCGGAAATAGTTGTTTGACTACATTCTAGGTTTAATAATGAACAGACTTCTGGCTTCTTCACTAAAGTTATTGCCGGAATGGACGTAATGAGTAGAAACCGGAAAAAGATATTTAAAATTGAAATTAAATTCAAACCTAACTAAAACCCGATGCATAAAAAATGATTAATAATGCATATGATGTGGAAATTTTCAAACGTTTTTCAGCACATAGATAATCTAATAATGATCAATATATTTCCCAAACATGTTGACATAAAATATCTACTTCTTTGTTTTTGATACGGATACAGGCGAACATTTCACAACTTGAAAAAATCAGCGTGTCACGAACAAATGATTTTCAATGTTTTGGAATAAATGTATAGTCGACTCTCTACATCTCGATATTGAAGAGACCATCGAGATAGGAAGAGATCGAAGAATGGAATAGGCATTGAATGGGTACTAGATCGAAAAATGTTATAAAAACTCAAAGGTGCAGCCCAATCGGGTTGTACGCAGAGGTGACGTTCAACTACGTAGCTGTATGTAAAGTACAGGGTTTCGACTCTCTATTCGATGAGACCAAAGCAAGCGTTTTGCAAGCCCAGGGTGAATCTGTTTCGTTGTTTATCCTGTGCTTCTAAGATTGAGTGAGCATTACGAACCCTGGTGATGTATACAATTTTTAGACCAGCATTTGAAAAGAAAAATAAAAATATTTTTTTAAATAATCGAGAATTAACAACACTCTCAAGCGATCACATATCCAAATTATCAATTGATGAAAACTCGCCAGAAAGTGAGAATCATTCGATAATTGTATCTCGATTCAAAGCATTGGTAAATGCTACTTTTGAACTTATTTTCCTACATAACACCAAAACACAATGCCAAACATCCGATTGAACTTCATTGTTGACATTAAATTGGTATTAGTTAGGTTTACATTAAAATGATAATTTTGTGTTCATTATCAATCGATTCCAAGATTTGAAAAGTTATTGCCTACTACCTATAATTATTGTATGAGAATGATTCAGCACAACCCTGGCTGATAGTGTACCGCTGCAACCATCACCGACGTAAACTGGAACAGATACTAAGCCCCGCCACTAAGTCAGTCTAATGTAAACAACGTAGAATGCCGCGTAAATCCCAAAATATGTCCGAAAAAACCGAGGAGATCCCGAAATTCGAGTTAAAAAAAATCGAATAAAAAGCGATTCGTGTATAAAAACCGCGTAAAAGCGAACTTAGTGTTTATCGTGTATAAAGCGTTGACTCTTCCTTGATAGAATGGTCCAAGAAAAATGAAAATCCATCGAGAAACGGCTGAGATATTAACGATCAAAGTCCATCATATTTTCGTGACATTATTGCAATCGTAAAGAGTACCTACCCCAATATAGAGAAGACAGACGTAGTTCTACGTCAAAATGCGAAAAAAAATGTTTTTATCGGAAATGTATGATTTTTTTCGCTCGTTAGAGAAACTTCACTAATTACGTAAGCATTTTTCTGGGTTTTTCGACCCCTTTTCACTCCATGTAAGATTTTTTTATTTTTTGTTTATATGGAGCGTAAGAAAATGACAGACCATTCCACCCCAATAAGTGCTTATGTAATGAGTATGAGGCCCCTATATACACTAGACTGGCCCAGATTACTATGGGGAGAAAAAAATGTTGTCGAATTCCACGGGGCACCCCCCACAATTGTGTCTTTGGGTGAGAGAATCAATCTCTGAAAATTTCAGCTCAATCGCTTGTTGCATAAGCTGGCGCATTTGATTTGAAGTTTGTATGGGGATTTCAGCCAAAATGTATAGGAAAATACACCTCCGTCACTCATTCGATCTGGAAATTGGTTCTGATTGCTCGATTGACCTCAGAATTGCAAAAACGGCAGTTGGTATGCTACAGAACAATTTCACAGAACATTGCATGATGATTAAATGAACTTTTATATAATTTTCGGCTGATTTATTAGGAGCTGATTTGTGTATTTTTGGGTTTTTTGATCGAATCGCATCAGCCGAAACCTATATAAAAGTTCATTTAATCATCATACAATGTTCTGTGAAATTGTTCTGTAGCATACCAACTGCCGTTTTTGCAATTCTGAGGTCAATCGAGCAATCAGAACCAATTTCCAGATCAAATGAGTGACGGAGGTGTATTTTCCTATACATTTTGGCTGAAATCCCCATACAAACTTCAAATCGAATGCGCCAGCTTATGCAACAAGCGATTGAGCTGAAATTTTCAGAGATTGATTTTCTCACCCGAAGATACAATCCTGGGGGGTGCCCCGTGGAATTTAACAACTTTTTCTTTCCTGGGCCAGTCTAATATACACGCACTTTTAAGAGCAGTATTATGGATCACAGCTTGCCGTTTCCGAACTGAAAGTGTCCCAGGGCGTTAAGTTTTGCCTAAACTATTGATCTGTATCGAAGTGATTGAAAGATTCGGAATGCTTCTTCCACATTGAAAGGAGGCTTCCGAGCCTCTTGAAAGGAGGCTTCCGAGCCTCTTGAAAGGAGGCTTCCGAGTCTCTTGAAAGGAGGCTTCCGAGCCTCTTGAAAGGAGGCTTCCGAGCCTCTTGAAAGGAGGCTTCTGAGCCTCTTGAAAGGAGGCTTCTAAGCCTCTTGAAAGGGAGGCTTCGAGCCTCTTGAAAGGAGGCTTCTGAGCCTCTTGAAAGGAGGGCTGAGCCTCTTGAAAGGAGGCTTCTGAGCCTCTTGAAAGGAGGCTTCTGAGCTCTTGAAAGGGAGGCCTGAGCCTCTTGAAAGGAGGCTTCCAGGCCTCTTGAAAGGAGGCTTCTGAGCCTCTTGAAAGGAGGCTTCCTGGAGCCCTTGAAAGGAGGCTTCTGGAGTCTTGAAAGGAGGCCTGAGGCCTCTTGAAAGGAGGCTTCCAGGCCTCTTGAAAGGAGGCTTCTGAGGCCTCTTGAAAGGAGGCCTGAGCTCTTGAAAGGAGGCTTCCGAGCCTCTTGAAAGGAGGCTTCTGAGCCTCTTGAAAGGAGGCTCTGAGCCTCTTGAAAGGAGGCTTCTGAGCCTCTTGAAAGGAGGCTTCCAGAGCCTCTTGAAAGGAGGCTTCTGAGCTCTTGAAAGGAGGCCTGAGCCTTCTTGAAAGGAGGCTTCTGAGCCTCTTGAAAGGAGGCTTCCTGAGCCTCTTGAAAGGAGGCTTCTGAGCCTCTTGAAAGGAGGCTTCTGAGCCTCTTGAAAGGAGGCTCTGAGCCTCTTGAAAGGAGGCTCTGAGCCTCTTGAAAGGAGGCTTCTGAGCCTCTTGAAAGGAGGCTTCTGAGCTCTTGAAAGGAGGCTTCTGAGCCTCTTGAAAGGAGGCTTCTGAGCCTCTTGAAAGGAGGCCTGAGCCTCTTGAAAGGAGGCTTCCTGAGCCTCTTGAAAGGAGGCTCTGAGCTCTTGAAAGGAGGCTTCTGAGGCCTCTTGAAAGGAGGCTCTGAGCCTCTTGAAAGGAGGCTTCTGAGCCTCTTGAAAGGAGGCTTCTGAGCCTCTTGAAAGGAGGCTTCTGAGCCTCTTGAAAGGAGGCTCTGAGGCCTCTTGAAAGGAGGCTCTGAGCCTTCTTGAAAGGAGGCTTCTGAGCCTCTTGAAAGGAGGCTTGAGCCTCTTGAAAGGAGGCTTCCTGAGCCTCTTGAAAGGAGGCTTCTGTGCTCTTGAAAGGAGGCTTCTGAGCCTCTGAAAGGAGGCTTCTGAGCCTCTTGAAAGGAGGCTCTGAGGCCTCTTGAAAGGAGGCTTCCTGAGCCTCTTGAAAGGAGGCTCTGAGCCTCTTGAAAGGAGGCCTGAGCCTCTTGAAAGGAGGCTTGAGCCTCTTGAAAGGAGGCTTGAGCCTCTTGAAAGGAGGCTTGAGGCCTCTTGAAAGGAGGCTTCTGAGCTCTTGAAAGGGAGGCTTCTGAGCTCTTGAAAGGAGGCTTCCAGGCCTCTTGAAAGGAGGCTTCTGAGCCTCTTGAAAGGAGGCTTCTGTGCTCTCTTGAAAGGAGGCTTCTGAGCTCTTGAAAGGAGGCTTGAGCCTCTTGAAAGGAGGCTTCTGAGCCTCTTGAAAGGAGGCTTCTGAGCCTCTTGAAAGGAGGCTTTGAGCTCTTGAAAGGAGGCTTCTGAGCCTCTTGAAAGGAGGCTTCTGAGCCTTCTTGAAAGGAGGCTTGAGCCTCTTGAAAGGAGGCTTCTGAGCCTCTTGAAAGGAGGCTTCTGAGCCTCTTGAAAGGAGGCTTCTGAGCTCTTTGAAAGGAGGCTTCTGAGCCTCTTGAAAGGAGGCCTGAGGCCTCTTGAAAGGAGGCTTCCTGAGCCTCTTGAAAGGAGGCTCTGAGCCTCTTGAAAGGAGGCCTGAGCCTCTTGAAAGGAGGCTTCTGAGCCTCTTGAAAGGAGGCTTCTGAGGCCTCTTGAAAGGAGGCTTCTGAGCCTCTTGAAAGGAGGCCTGAGCCTCTTGAAAGGAGGCTTCCTGTGCCTCTTGAAAGGAGGCTTCTGAGCCTCTTGAAAGGAGGCTTGAGCCTCTTGAAAGGAGGCTTCTGAGCCTCTTGAAAGGAGGCTTCTGAGCTCTTTGAAAGGAGGCTTGAGCCTCTTGAAAGGAGGCTTCTGAGCCTCTTGAAAGGAGGCTCTGAGCCTCTTGAAAGGAGGCTTGAGGCCTCTTGAAAGGAGGCTTCCTGAGCCTCTTGAAAGGAGGCTTCTGAGCCTCTTGAAAGGAGGCCTGAGGCCTCTTGAAAGGAGGCCTGAGCCTCTTGAAAGGAGGCTTCCAGGCCTCTTGAAAGGAGGCTCTGAGCCTCTTGAAAGGAGGCTCTGAGCCTCTTGAAAGGAGGCCTGAGCCTCTTGAAAGGAGGCCTGAGGCCTCTTGAAAGGAGGCTTCCTGAGCCTCTTGAAAGGAGGCTCTGAGCCTCTTGAAAGGAGGCCTGAGCCTCTTGAAAGGAGGCTTCCTGAGCCTCTTGAAAGGAGGCTCTGAGGCCTCTTGAAAGGAGGCCTGAGCCTCTTGAAAGGAGGCTTCCTGAGCCTCTTGAAAGGAGGCCTGAGCCTCTTGAAAGGAGGCTTCCGAGCTTCTTGAAAGGAGGCTTCCGAGCCTCTTGAAAGGAGGCTTCCGAGCCTCTTGAAATGAGGCTTCCGAGCCTCTTGGAAGGAGGCTTCCGAGCCTCTTGGAAGGAGGCTTCCCAGCCTCTTGAAAGGAGGCTTCGGATCCTTTTTGAAAGAATGCTTCTGAGCCTTCTGAAAGGAGGCTTTGAGGCTTCTCAAAAGGGAGTTTACGAGCTGCTCAAAAGGAAGTTTACGAGCTGCTCGGTGTCTGGAAGGTTAAAGAGGCTTCATAGCCTCTTTCAACGAGCTACTGAGCTTTGCTTCAAATTCGAGTTTTTTTAGTGTAGAACCTCATTAGGATTTTTTCCAATATTTTTATTCGAAAATTTGACTGATTTTGCGATAGTCACCCATAAACAACTTTTTGTAGGATGCGTCGCTCGGATTTTTTAGCAAAAAAATAATATTATGAGGGAGCAACAAAATAAAATTAAAATAATTTTAAGGATTTTCAAAATATATTTAACAAATCCGAGGAGTTTTTTTTTTTTTCATTTTAATGATTATTGACCTTTTGGAGACCAGTAGAACAAAATGTTAAATTAATATTTGCAACGGCCTTATATCCATTTGAAAAATAAACGGCAAAAAATGTTTGGCCCTTTTCAAACGATAGTCTAGATCAATTTTGGAAAAACTAAATATCCAAAGTGGCTTTTTGTGACAAACTCTACATGTCCAGGAAGTTTCATTAAAATCTGAGAGGGTGCTACTAACATTTATTCGAGTTAGCGCGAAATCCCTCATTCATTACTGTAAATATGTAATCTGAAGCGTGCAAGGCAAAACTTCATTCAAATGATATTATGTCAAATGACACGTGACTTTCTGGGAAGAGTTTCAGTGAATTAAGCTTCTTAAAAAAAGTTTAACAAATTAGTCAAATGATATGCGATGATATTTTACAACACATCAACATATTGAAACAGCTGAGGATCAATTCTAGTGTCCACGAAAGTGCACACTTCATTTTTGCGTTGACAAAGGTTGGCAAAAATCTGCTTCTTCCAAAGTACAAATTTCTTCCTTTACCGGCCAAAACAAAGAAAAAATACAGATGCAGCAACAATGAAAAAGTCACGTCCAATTGCGAACGTGGCACTCAAAACATCATTCTGAACATCTCTACACTCAAAATAATACGACTTGAAAACATATGCAGCTTATTTTCCATGTAGTTGCGGGTGTAAAAGTTAAATGATTCATTAGTTATGGCACTCATTATTCTAAATACACTAGAAAATAAAATAAAATTTAAGTAAATTTTCGTTTGGTCATGTACTTTAATTATAAGTGAAACTTCGAAAAAAAATTTTTTCTATACTGCCCATAAATTCATAACAGTCCCATGTTTGCTTGATTTCCTATCTACATAGGACTGTTATGAATTTATGGGCAGTGTAGTATCCCTGTGATTGATATCCCATCCACTAGAAGCGGACGAGGGCAAAACAATGAGTAGAGATTTAATTCACACTCAAACATATTTTTCGCAAATCGATCTCATAATGCTTCTGCAAAAAAATTATTCTTGCTCTGCGAGCAGGGTTATTTGATAATTATTGAAAGTTCACTTTTAAGTTTAATTTCAGTTTAATTCTTCAAATAAGACAGACCCTAAATGTAAATAATCACACAAGAACATTTTTCTTATATATGAAAATAATCGTCGAATTTCAATTGGCCGGTAATAAAGCTAATCAGTTCAGTGCGAGTTGGCTCTTGTTTCGGACAGCAGAAAGATCGCGCGATTTGCCGAAATATTGTGTTCTGCATTGCGCGGCCGTCAGTGCCTGTTTTGTCGTGTTTCTGCTCAGTAAGCAGATAGTTCGCGCGGCCGAGTGAGTAAACAATTGGTGCGTGATCAGACGTGTTTCAGGTAGGATTTAGAACATTCGTAAAATCCGAGTTTTTGTTTCTGATTTTAATGTTCGGTGAATAAGTGTGCGGTTGAACGTGTTTTGTATATAATGCGAAACATTTGTAAAATCCAGGTTACTTTGTCCTCCTTTAAACGGTTCGTAAGTAAATTGATGAATATATTTTATTATTTTTTTTTCCAGCATATACTGTTATTGACAAACGCTCTATATTGTCGAATAGAGTTCCCTATTATTCACCTTACCCAACCTTACTAACACAAATTTTCCTTCCCGAGACATCTATGAAGGTAGTATGGGTTCCCTGCATCTTCACTAGTAGATGTTGAACTAACATTCTTTCCCTTCCTTCCGTGATTGTAAGGATGTGTCCAGAGTCTATTATATAGAGTTACGCAAAGAGGATCTTCTTACACTTATTCTGAATGATGCTCTTGTTATTATGTTGGCAACTTTCATATTTGCTCAACCCTTCAAGTGACTTCACGGGAGTGTTCACTTCTAAAGCTTTTCAATTCAATAACCAAGTCACCCACGGAGTGCAAAGACGTGAGTTTCTTGTTGCTACTTTATGAGGAGGTGTATTGAAGTTTTTTTAAGCTGTTTCTAGAACCAATCTAATACGTTTCAATTCGCCATAATAATCATTAGGCGATAACAATACTTCCGCCTTACCAACAAGCATTTGTTTACTTTGCACGATAGGTAGACGGTTTGACAGTTCAATAGGTAGATTTGGCTTCACTCTTTGCGCAACTCTATACAATAGACTCTGGATGTGGCCAGGTATACAACTGCTACTGTATAGTAAAAGGTACTAATCCCAAGTACCATTTTGCGACAATATACAGTAGTGGAATTAATAGTGGAATTCGAACATCGACCTGTTAAGGAGAGTTGTAGAAAAACCTTCGCACTAAAAGTCCACCATACAACACATTTTGAAATTATACCGGTGGAACGAGTTATTGATAAACTACTAAATGATCGAACCCACGATTTGTACAATCACATATGCTACCCGAGCAAAGTCTGAAAACATACAGACAGCATATAGAGAACATATTTTGATATAGATATCAAATTGAAATCATAATTTGTTTTCAAATATGAATCATCATGACTGATTACATATTTTGATCTCATTCTGCTGTTGATTTCTAAATTGTATGATCTGACATCAAACTGTGTACTTATTTTGTTATCGGAACCAATATCAAAATCAGTTTTCGATTTGCTCTCATCGATAGCAGGAATAGATTTCGATTTGATGTCACAGTAAGATTTTTCTGCTGTAGATTTTGATCTTTTAACCGTTAAAACGACCAAAAGGATATCAACCTGAGTTATCAAAATTAGGCGATTTCACAAGAACAAAATTAGTTATCGATTTGCTCTCAAGCTTTGCTCGGGTATGCTATCGTTCTCATAATGCTTCTGCAAAATGTTTCATTAGCGATTATTAATAAACATACTTTTCGCTCTGAGAACCCCACTCATATTTTTTTCAAACATTCATTTTGAGTAGAATTCACTAGAAGAGTATATAGATATTATTGTCTATGTTTTCTAATGAATTCCACTACATTTTTTATTAAGATGCACTTGTGATTTGAGTGAGTTTTATTTGATTCCAGTAAAGCCCCAAACGCAATATAACGGAACGGCGACGGAAACGGTAAATTTGACAGAAAATATATGGGCTAACTGTCAAATTTTCCGTTTCCGTCGCCGTTCCGTTGTATTGCGTTTGGGGCTTTACTGGAATCAAATAAAACTCACTCAAATCACAAGTGCATCTTAATAAAAAATGGCCTTAATAAAAAAAGGCCGATGAAAGTTTCGATTTTCCACATGACTTTTTATAGTGGAATTAAAGTGGCAATTATTTTGAGTGTATGTTAAATGACTATGTCAAACGACGGAGATCGTTGTATGTGGAGATGTTATATCGGCAAAATGTTGTATAGCGAAACGTCTTTTTTGGAGAAATGTTATTTTCAGGGTTAAGTTAGGAATTTTATTTCAGTTAAGAAAATTATTTGGAGCTTTTTAGTGGTATGTCTCACATGCGTATTTCGACCTCAACCTTATTCACATGGAATATTATTTTGGGGAAAAATAATTTATCTATTTTTTCAAAGATATGTTATACAATGTAATTTTCAATTTGGTGAATTAGTTTTGGGGAATTAGCGAGACTTTCAGCCCTGGGCTGGCTCGTCTCGGAATTGGGGAATTATACACTAATAAAAAGAAGAGATGAACCGGCCAATGGCCAAAAAGCATTTTTTTCATCAGCTTGTCATACTCTCATGCCAACTTAATCATTTCATTGCTACTACTTCTTATTCGGTGGCTTACATTATCTTTCACAGAATAAAGTATAACATTTTATGAGATAAACTGATAAGAATAACTAAATTTGTGAAAACTAAAATGTTTTCGATTTTCTTTTGTACTGTTGTCACATATTGATCGGGATGCCATCAAAGTTTGTGTTGTGTATTACAAAAATTATATTACGTAATGAAAAGCAGTCTCACCAGAATCGTTCGGTATCAATAATTAAATAGTAATCAAAGATAACTAAATCTGGCCGCTACGAATTCAACCACTGTCCCATGATTCATGCAGTAACTCCTCGAAATCGATCCTATTTTGAAACGACCTGCCGTGCGTGCGTCATGCAATTCGAACCCCAAAAATAAAGCCGTTATTGCACGAAGCCTCTTTAGATAGGTATCTGACGCGCGAGCACAGCTGGCTACAGTACAACGATGGAGGCTAATTTGAGACGAGACAAAGTCCAGCGCCAGGCCAGGCTGCAGAAAACGTGCTGGTTGGGTTGGTGTCATATGCGCTCCTCGGTAAAACCCCGGCAACGGCAATTGCGGCGACGTGTCTGCGCGATGTTCAACATTTAATAGTGGTCGGATTAATTTCATGACACGCGCTCATACCCATATGTGTAATAACAAGACTAGACTTGACACAACCTTGAACTCTAGAACTTGGAACCGTGCTCTGTGTGATTAAGATTCCTTTGTATTTATTTATTTGGAAGAGACAAATTAGCAGGTTATTCGAATACAAATCAGTTTGTAGAATAAGGCGTGGGAATCACTCGGAAAGCCAGCACTGTTTGCCTTGCAATTAACGCATGTTTAACGAGACCATAACCTGGTACAATCAAGATGTACTTCGAGTGCAACAAAGCACCACAGACAAACAGACGTAATGCTAGAACAGAATTTCACTGCACATCTAACGGATGCTTCAAATATATAAATACAATGGAATATGTTCACATTAAGAAGAGAGATCTATTCAAATATTTGCTAGAAGAACCAGGGAAAGCTTGTTCAAGAATATTTGCACGATCAAGGTTGGAAACTTATTCAGGAGTTTTTCACAGGACGACCTATAGATGAGCAGTGTTGTTCCCTTGACATTGATTTTCATGCCATCTCTGAATCTGTGAAAGAATCATACCGCACTGCGTCACTGATGATGGTTTGTCGATGTTTCCCAATGATCCATGTTTTCGCACGGATCATATGTTGACACAGTTGGTAGAAAGCTCTTCACAATTGTTTGCCAGCTATTGACGAACGACCGACTCCGGAACAGATGTGTCAACAATCGGTCTGTTTGTCTTGGTATTATATTCCTGGAAAGCCAACAAGTGCATACCATTGGAAACAGATAGGGGACCTTTGTTTCGGCCAATGACCATCTGCATCTATTTATTCTGGCCAGAACAGACCTTCTACTGCGTCGTATTACGCAACTTCGGGGTTTCCATTTTGCATCTACCCGCAGAGCTCCGCAATGTCAACTGCAATATGTATCATTTGCATGTGTCACCGCGTGCTTGGCCTCAAAAATAGCCCACTCTGTACGACGTGATCTGGGCATTTTTTTTTCTGCCATTGCCAGCATTTGCCACTCCCGTGAAACCATTTGCCCAAGTTTACAGTCTGTGCCGGCGATAAACCGACCGAGATAAGGAAGCACAACATCACTCAGACCAGCACCGTGCCACATTACACTTGTTTTTCATTTCTTTGTGGAAAATTCGCATGCGGGATTCCGGGGACTGGCAAAGGAAACTATCCGGCCAAGGTCAAAACGGTGCAATATTGATTGTTTGAGGAAAATGGATTGAATCACCTCAAACTGCAAACCAACCCAAACCCCCGATGAGGACGGCTAGCGTTTGACAAGTTATCATCAAGCTGTCGCATCAGTTCGCGAAATCAATAAATTGTAAAAGTTTACGACGGAGGAAGTTTACAGTGCGAGACGAACTTGACCCTGCCGGTACTGGGTAGCACGGTTACCGTACGAATTCGATGCGTTCAAACGAGTCCACGGAAAGGAGTAAAACTTGAATCATAAAAATAAAATTAAACATACAGTAGCGGTTGGGGTCTTTCGTAAGTGAGCGGTTAGCGCTAGTGGGTATGTATGAAGGTGGGTGAGATGGAATTACGATCCGATCCAGGAATTTCTGAGCTGGGAATAACCTAGTTCAAATATAGAAATTCTTGATGAACACTAAACCGGAGGACGGCATCCTGATATTGGGAAATTTGATTTTAGTATATGAAGAAGTACAATCTCAATAGCATTGCACTTGAGGATTCAATGAAACGAATCTTTAGAAAATGGGAAAAACAAATCAAAATTAGGCCGATACAAATATTTAAAATCTATTTTGTATTTTTTTTGCAAAAAATAATATTTTGAGGGGACAACAAAATAAAATTCGGATAATTTTTAAGAATTTCAAAACATTCTTTAACAAATCCGAGGAGTTTTTCTATTTTTTTCATTTTAATATTTATTTTTTATTATCGCAACCTATTTGCTATTTGAAATACCTCAAATATCTCAAATACTAAATAAGTTGTGAAAATTATCTTAAGTTCCGAACACTTTGTTTCAAATTCCGGACAGCACCCAAATAGACCTGTGCGCCATTGGCTGGTGTATTACCCATAACTGCACGTAGCATGTTAAGCACCCAAAAAAGTGTGGATATTGAAACACAATCATCTGTCAGTCCCATATAATTGCGCGTTCCAAACGAGCAGTTGACCTGTCAAACATGGCATATGGCGATACCTCCGGAAATAACTTAAAACGCTTCGGGAATTCCGTTAATTTCTCATAGAACTTCCTAAGAAATTGCTTCGAAAGTCCATTAAGGTATTTCTTTTTGAATTTCTCCTGCAGGTAACTCAAACTTTCCTACAAGATTTCTTTGAGTAATCCATGTGAAATTGCTATGAAATTTCTCCTTTTAGAATTCCATCAATTGTTTCTCCTAAAATTGCTTTATCGATGATTGAGGAATTCTTCGCCAAGAAATCCTTCGAGGGAAGTTTTTCCATAAAACACCTTCTCTAATCTACTGGAGATTTTTTTCGAAGCTTTTTCTGAGGAACTTCTTGATAAATTTCCGGGGCAATTCAAGAAATAATTTCCGGGGGAATTCCTTAAAGAATTACTGGGAAAAATTGTTAAGGAATTCTCGGAAGAATTTTTGAAGGAATTGCCAGAGGAATTCCCGAAGGAAATCCTGGAAGAATTACTGAAAAGATTCTTGGAGGATTTTTTGGGAGAATTTCGGAAAGAATTGAGCTGTCCCATTAAAGTTTGTATCCCGTTTTTGGTAAACTTTTCAAACATTTTTCGTATTAAAGGTAAACTTTCCCAAAGAACCCATATTTTTAAGCCTCTAACTGTTTTAAAAATCGAAAACAAGAACCAAAAATGTTCTGCACATGTGAACTGGCCTGAAAAATTCACAAGATGTTGGTTCGAAAGCGGGCAAACGTTAGGCCAATCTTAGAAAACAAAAATACTTGAAAGCGTAAAAATATGGGTTCTTTGGAAAAGTTTTCCTTTTTTCTTTGACTGTCATTGACCTCGGACCTAGTTGGTCCATCTCGCTCAAAAGTTGACCTTAAATAAAACATAGAATCAATTGAGCGAATAAAATGTTTTGACGGAAAACGCCAATTCTTATAGAAACTCTAAAAAAGGGAAGAAATGTCCGGAGTTTTTTTAACTCCAAAGATACCCGCTGAAGGAATTCTTGTGGACATTTTCAAAAGATCCTGAAGGAATTCTCAGGGAATCCTGAAGAAATTATTATATTTCTAGTATTTCTAGAAGAAGTCTAAATAAAATTCCTGATGAACAAATCTTTGAAGAATTTCTGAGAGAACTATCGGTAGAGATCCTGGAATTTTTGTGGATTATGTGAATTTGAGGGAATTCTTAGTTAAATTTCTGGAGAAGTTTTAGCCGTTGACTTGAAAAAACGTAGTGTACCGTGCGTGAAAACGGACGGGGTCAGATTTACGTCCCGTTTTTTTTCGTTTGCTGTCAGCTTGATGAATTTGAATTCCCAAGCAAAACCGTTATTATTATCTTCGTTGGTCGAAAATAAACATCATGAAGTATGTGCTTGGAAATTTATAAAGATGTCACTGAAGGACTGCCTCTAATAACGCCGATACACGAGGAGAAATCTGCCGTCCGCGATCACATCGGTTGTTTAAATCTATGAGGTTGTGCAGCGATCGGCGTAGGACTTTCAAATGCTACGGTTATGCATGGAATTTTGTTTCCAGCAAAGTCGAAGAAAACGTATATTTGACGCATCTCCAAGACTACTTGTCGAAGTGGAATCCTGTCCTATTGTTTGCTATTGAAAATTGACCATATGGGATCAGAAGAGGCGGTCCCCTGGTTCTAAAGAGGTAAAAAAGGGTCAACTTCATGACTCTGCAACACAAATGCAATAGAAGACATTTGCAGACCATCTTGGCACACTGGCCCCTTCTGGCGGTTCCCTGGTCACTTTTTAAATGGTTCTGAAACCCACCTTTCAATACGACAGACTTCCTGATTCTGAAACATAAATACAATAGAAGCCATTTGCAGACCCTTAGCTCACTGGCTACTTCTGGAGGTTCCCTGGGAACCTGGTGCTCTCCAGGGGAGTGGTCATTTTTTGAATGGTTCTGAAACCCAGCTTGCGACACATCAAACTTCATGATTTTGCAACACAAATACAATAGAAGTTATTTGCAGCAGTGTTGGGAAATGAGTGAGCATGGTTCGTTCCATCCTCACTCACTCACTCATATGAGTTGAACCAGTTCTACTCACGCGTGAGTACTCACAGGTATGGTGAGCACTCACGCGTGAGTAAACTCACGCCTGAGTGAGTAAAACTACTCATTCGATTTTTTTGGTGAGTAAGTGAGGAAATAGGTGTATTAAAAAATATACTGTAAAGTTAGCAATAATTGAAAATGCGAATTTCCTAAGTCAATTGAAGATCATGAAATATACGTGTACAGGTTTGTGTTAAGGTGCGTGTTTGTGTTTAGGTGTGTGCTTGAGTTTAGTTGAGTGTTTATGTTTTGGGTGCGTGTTTGTGTTTAGTTGCGTGTTTGTATTTTGGTGCGTGTTTGTGTTTTGGGTGCGTGTTTCTATTTAGGCGCGTGTTTGTATTTAGATGCGTGTTTGTGTTTATATGCGTGTTCATGTTTTGGGTGCGTGCTTGTGTTAAGTTGCGTGTTTGTATTAAGGTGCGTGTTTGTGTTTAGTAGTGTGTTTATGTTTTGGATGCGTGTTTGTGCTTAGGTGCGTGTTTGTGTTTAGGTGCGTGTTTGTGTTTTGGTGCGTGTTTGTATTTAGGTGCGTGTTTGTGTTTAGTTGTGTGTTTATGTTTTGGGTGCGTGTTTGTGTTTTGGGTGCGTGTTTGTGTTTAGGTGCGTGTTCATGTTTTGGGTGCGTGTTTATGTTTCGAGTGCGCGTTTGTGTTTAGTTTCGTGTTTGTATTTTGGTGCGTGTTTGTGTTTATGTTTTGGGTGTGTGTTTGTGTTGAGTTGTGTGTTTATGTTTTAGGTGCTTGTTTGTGTTTAGTTGCGTGTTTGTATTTTGGTGCGTGTTTGTGTTTTGGGTGCGTGTTTCTATTTAGGCGCGTGTTTGTATTTAGATGCGTGTTTATGTTTAGTTGCGTGTTTGTATTTTGGTGTGTGTTTGTGTTTGGGGTGCGTAGACTACGAACATAAAAATAGCTAGAAGGGACATGCGTTATAGTCAAAGCCTTCAATATTATTTAAATTTTCCAATAAATTTCTGTACCACTAGACGTGGTTCGATCATTTAGTTCAAGCACAGACAAACAGACATAACACTGGACAAATTTCCATCGTTCACTGATTTACTGGTCAATTCAAATAATCATTAGTTGGCCAATCGATCACTAGTGGCGTGTGCATCGAATTTACTCTATTTTGACGTTTGCTCACTACCGTTACCTACACTACTAAAAATCCACACATATTTTTTGGCAAAAATCCATAGATTTTACTTATGATGTATATCAGCGCACACATAACCATTCTCCACGCGAACTACTAATTAAATATATATCCAAATAAACTTTATGTGTGGTCTCGAATCAGAAATTATTTAATTTATGTGTGGTTCTACATCGATTATATTAGGGTGGAGCTAGCTTGAGCTTGAGCTTGAGCTTGATTGACTGCTCGTAGTTGCTACTCCATTATGACCAGATCAGCTGTTCTTGCACAGGGAACCAACAGATGTTTGCTTGGGACTAGCACACATCTTCAATGTACAAGTGCTGGTGATCTCATTTGTAAGGTCATACTGGCGCCTGCCACGTCAGAATGCAAGTCAATGTAGGGAAGGGGGAGGAAATGATGATGCAATCACTCGCCCACTGCAAGCCGAATATACCTCTGCACTTGCCACGAGTTCATGCGGAATTTGTTGGAATTTCTGGGTTAGGTTGGAGAGGCAAAGGTCCGTCTTGGTTAACGAGCTGCCAATGTGATAGATAGGAGAAGGTAACTGATGGATTTTCTAATTGGATGTAGGAAACGAGCTCTATAGTTCATTTCCAATTCTAGCAGATTACTGATAGAATACTAAAGTTGAAGGTATAGGAATAGTAATGGAAACGGTATGGAAGTCCATTTCCAGTTCTAGCGATTGCTAGAACATGATAAATAAAGAGAAAGATACAAAGTAGGAGAATGGAACGGACCTGGGATTGAACCCACGACCTCCTGCGTATGAGGCAGAAGCAGTAGCCCTATGACTACCAAGCCCGCTTTTTCGATTATATTAGGGTGGAGCTATTGCAAAAATTTATAACGGCGACACATATATCTTATAAATTTTGTTGGCAGTGTAGTTCGTGATTAGCCCAGCTAGGTCAACAGATGTCGTTAGTGTTTGAACGACGATGGATTTGATGAATGAATGTTCAATGTGTTATGTTTTTTGTCTGTGGTTCAAGTTTTACTCATTTTTTCAGAAGCCGAGTTTTAAAATGTGATTGTATAGCCAACTGTTTTAACTCTAAAATGTTTTATATCAAGTATTTTATCAAATAAATAGTCATTATAAATGAGTCAAATTCGAACTAAATGATCGTATCATGTCGTAAGCATATTATTATTTTATACCTGTTCGTGCAGTGCAGCATGAGAACTAAAGATGCCGGCTTTTAATGTTTAGCACTTTTACAAAAAAGACCAACATCATTTTCGAAGCTGGCTAAATTTAACAGTATGGAGCGTCCACACATTACGTGACGCTTAAGGGAGGAAGGGGGTTGGTCGAAGTGTGACGATCCATACAAATTTTTCAGATGTTTCAACAAAAAGTGTGACATAGGGGGAAGGGGGGGGGGGTTGAAAATGCCCAATTTTTGCGTTACGTAATTAATGGATCTTCCCTTTAATGTGTTAATTAAAAAAATATGAGATCTGTATATTCTCTAGTTTTGTCAATGTATTTTCGTATAAAGATATGTATATGTATTTCGACTCTTAACTGATCATTTCTACAGTATTTTTCGAATAGTAGAAAATCGTTAATTTATTATTTTTACGAGGGGTTTAAAAATATGACTAAAAGTAAATATAATAAATAAAGATAATACTTCAAACCACCTTATTTAATGAATAAAATTGTTGTAAACAACAAATAAATGCTTTTATTTAGTAATCGTTTCATTCTTAATACCATGCTCCTATATCAATAACATTCGCATCAATTTATGAATTCATGGAGCGGTAACCTCGTATAATATTTTTTATATATTCATTCAGGATTGTTACGGGGACCTTGAAATATTTTCCACGCCGGCCAAAACCAGATCCGCGTCATTTACGCGGCATGAACTTAAATCCGCACGACCTAGAACTGAATTAGTGTCAAATACACGTGAGATGTCATTTTTTATCACTAGAATTGTGACTATTTTCACTTGAATTGCGTTATATAAAAAACGATTTTTAATACCATCAGATATGTATAGTAGTATATAATTATTTAGTTATAGTAATATAGTTCACTTCGTGAATCTTTCCACATTACGCAACGGACAGCATCTTGCATCTCAAAAGGCCCAAAAGCGAAAGTCAAGGGGTGCATTAAGGCTCCCCCAGACCTAAGCGATTTCATCGCCGCAACGGCGACAACTAGTCGCCACGATTCTATCGTTTGGTCGCTGCAGGCAATGTTCTATTTTCGCTTCCATACCAACGGCGACAGAATTGCTGTCGCCAAGCGATAGAATCGCGTCTGTCGCATCGCGTGTGTTTGGGGGAGTCTTTAATCGAAAAATTACATAAATTTAACAGTTGTCAACTATTTGAATTACATTTTTCAAAACTTTATTTCCAAACTCAGAAATCAAAACACGATTTCTAGCATATTAGGATTACCACTCCTCGAATTCGTTCCTTGCGCCCAAATTAGTAACAAAGAATTTTTGAGATTTTTTCAGCAGTGCTTAAAACGACACATATTAACCCAAAATTGTTCAATTTGCAAATGTTATTGATATAAGAGCCTACCTATCTACCTACCTACAACTACAACTACCTTATTTCGACATGGTCTGTTGCATATTACATCATACGTTGAGACACTTCTCCGAATGTCTCTTTACTACTTTGCTTACCTTTTGTGACACCATAGCGCCATAATGGACTATATTGGTAATTTAGTATTCTTGATACCATTCTAATTTGCCGCTCTATGCACACTTGTACCAAAATGAAGTGGAATGATTCTGAACAAATCGCCATTAGTATGACAACCCTTCGCTTTGAAGATATGGTGACTGTTGTGCATGTTCTTTATATTATTGTTATTAATTTTTTTAGTTAAAATTTAATGCCCAAGCCATCTTTCCCCTACAACAATAAATTATGTAATTTGTCTAGATTATGAATTGAAAGACAAACTTGCATAGAGTTTAAGCAATATAATAAACATTCAAGCGCACGTGCATAAACACATACGCGCACAAACAAACACACAAATACACACGCGCGCAAACACAAACACACATGCACGCACACACAAACATACCCAAACACGCGCACACATAAACACACACGCGCACACACAAACACACACGCGCGCACACTCAAACACACCCACACACAAACACACGCATACTCAAACACACGCACAAACAAGCACACGCATATGCACAAAAACACGCGCACACAACCATCATCTATATTCGTCAATTGGTATTAACCACAATGAGTCTCGGGGCCTTCTATTAAAAATCGTCTTTGAAGTGAATATATCGCTGTACGAAAAAGGCAAACATATATAAACATTGATTTCATACGTAAATTATATCTCAACATTAACTTCAACACATTTATTCTCAATTATTTTAGATCCATAATTTTATTTATTTAATTTTCACCCGAAGCTAAAGCCGCGCCATATGCGCAAAATCCGCGCAGTCGTAACAATCCTACACTACATTTCGAAATTTATTATTATGCAATCAACATGTTGATAGTAGTTCGCAATATATTAGCAATTTCTTATTCGTATAATTTGACAAATTCTTTAGCTTTTTTCATAAATTCATGCCACAAATTTTTACGTACTGCTTGACAACTACCAGAATTGGCCAAAACTTGACATCAACATTGTGGAAGAAACAAAAACTAATCTTATTGGATTACTCATATGAGCAAAAAATCCTCACTCGTGAGTGAGCAAAACCACGTTTGCTCACTTGTGAGTACTCACAGGTCGTGAGTAACTCACGCGTGAGTACTCACGGAAAAAATGAGCAATGAGTGAGGAATTTTTACTCATATGAGTGAGTTTCTCAACACTGATTTGCAGACCATTTTGGCTCACTGGCTACTTCTGGCAGTCCCCTGGGAACTTGCTGCTCCCCAGGGAAAGGGTCACTTTTTAAATGGCTCTGAAACCCAGCTTTCAATACGACCTTCCTGATTCTGCAACACAAATACAATAGAAAACATTTGCAGAGCATCTTGGCACATGGGCCACTGCCGAAGCTTCCCTGGGAATCTAGAGCCCATGTTGAGTTTAGTCGGTATTACCTTACACCCGACTGGTCGAGTCCAACCCTCCAGTACACTTCCGTGTGGTTACTTAGCAACTACTGAGCACGTGTGCTGGGTTGTGCGTAAATGCATTCTATCTTGTAAAAAAATAGGTTCCCAGGAAATTTCGGAAGTGGCCAACGTACTCAGATTCTCTGCAAATGTCTTCCATAGTATTCATATCGCAAAATTATGGAATTTGATTTGTCGCAGGTTAGGGGCATCAGGTTCCCAGGGAACCTGCAGAAGTGGCCAATGCCGCAGGATACCTGGATACCTGGTTGGATACAGCGTCGATACACCTATGCCTGGCGTATTGTAGAGCCCCATAATCGTCGGTCTTGGGCGATGTTCCTCAGTTTCCCCGAACGTTCAGAGTCCCCAGGTCCGATTCCACCGCGTGCAGCCAGCGTGTTCGTGGTCTTCCACGAAGTCGCCGGCCCCTATCTGGTTCTCTGTTGAATATTGTTTTCACTATTCTTTCTTCCGACATTCGCACTAAGTGACCAGCCCACTGAAGTCGTATTTTATACGATTCACAATATTTTCTTCTTTGTATACTTGGTACAGCTCATGATTCATGCGTATGCGCCACACACCATTTTCTAGTTTCCCTCCTAGTATTGTACGCAGCACTTTTCGCTCGAAAACCCCGAAAGCTCTCCGGTCCGCCTCTTTGCTTCATGTCCAAAAAGGGCTACTGGTAGAATCAGAGTTTTATATAGAGTAAATTTCGTTTCCGTCTGCATATTGCGAGACCTAAGCTTTTTCACAGCAACAATACGTCTTTTCACTTCACGTGGTTGACACTTCGTCTGCAATCTGAATACTTGATTTCGAGCCATCCAGCGTTGCACGTATCAGTCTAATTAGTTTCGCCGGAAAACCATGTTCGGACATTATCTGCCACAGCTCATTTCTCTTCACTGAATCGTACGCTGCTTTGAAATCAATGAACAGATGGTGAGTCTGCAAGTTGTACTCCCGGAATTTATCAATGATCATTGCTAAACATCTGATTCGTCATTGATCGGCCCTCACGAAAACCTGCCTAGTATTCGCCGACGAAGAACTTCTCGAGTGGTCTCAGTCTGTCTCAGCCACGCGACAGGATTTTATACGCCGAGTTCAGAAGGGTGATCCCTCTGTAATTGGCACACTCTAATATGTGCCCTTTCTTATAGATTGGGTATATTAGGCCATCCAACCAGCCGGCAGGCAGTTCTTCATCCTCCCATATTTTCTGGATTATTTGGTGGATTGATTGATGCAGCTGCTCACTTCCGTGTTTGAGAAGCTCGACCGGGATCTCGTCCTTTCCAGCAGCTTTACTGTTTTTCAGCTCGTTTAGAGCTTTCTTAACCTCGTCCAGCGTTGGTGGTTCCACAGCTTGACAGTCGCCGACTATGTCCATTCTGCTCCTTAATACACCTTCATTTTCACCGTTCAACAAATCTTCGAAGTGCTCCTTCCACCTGGCTGCCACCATAGTTTTGTCTGTCAGCAAATTCCCCTCTCGGTCATTGCACATGGCGATCACTGGTACAGTCTTATGCCGCGCGCCATTGACAGTTGCGTTAAACATCCGCATATCGCTTCTAACCATGTTCTCCTGCGCTTCAGCAATCACACTCTCTTCGTGTTGCCTTTTTTTTGCGGTGGATTCGTTTCTCTTCTGCCCTTGTTACACTGTACCGCTCCCTGTTGGAACGGGTACGAGCAACTAGCATTCAACTCCCAGCTACATTTTTCTCGTCCGTCACTCGCTGGCACTCCTCATCAACCATTTCGTTGGCTTCGCTGTGCATAGCCTAACACTTCCTGCGCTGTTGTAGTCACAGCTTTGTGGATATTTTCCCACAATCTGGCGACGTCAACAGATTATGGGAAAATATCCACAAAGCTTCTGGTGGTACTGTTCAGCAACTCCTTCAACTGACAAGCGTTGAATATTGAAACACATCGTTCTGTTATTTCGTGAATTCGTGACGCTGGAAAGTCGCGCCCAAAGTTTTGCAACTACAAGATAGTGATCCGAGTCGATGATCGGATCTCTGAAGGACCTTACATCTATAACATCCAAGAAATGTCGTCCGTCGACCAGCAAGTGTCTCCACTCGGATGTTGCCAGGTGTGTTTGTGGATATTATTACGTGCGTAGTAGATTCTGCTTATTTTCATCCCTCTAGCAGCAGCAAAGGTTACAAGTCGCAGACCATTATCGTTGGTAGCGGAATGAAGGCTTTCCGTACCAATGACAGGGCGAAAGAAACTTTCTCTTCCGATCTGCGCATTTGCATCCCCGATAACAATCTTTACATCGTGTGTTGGGCACTCTCCGTAGGCCTTATCAAGGCTCTCATAGAACTCATCCTTCACGTCATCAGGCTTATCGTTCGTTGGGGCATAGATGCTGATCTGCTTCCCGATCACCATGAAACCAACTACTCGTTCTGCTCTGTCACCGCCGCTATAGTGTTCGCTATGGCATCCACCGTCCGAAATTCACGTTCTCCAGTTCTGGGCCACCGTATTTCCTGGATTGCCACCACACTCACGCCGACCTTCTTTAGCTCACGAGCTAGGAACCCAACACGTGCGGGTTCATTCAAAGTTCTCACGTTCCAAGATCCAACTTTCAATTCGTTGTCCTTTATTCGCTGCCGGATCTGTTGCGGTTGAATCAATCCGTTTGCTCTACTTTGGCCTTTCTTGGTAACTGTAGAATCTTCGGTAGACTACCTTACCAGGGTTGCGCTACCTACATCGCGTTGCAGGGGCTGCCTTCTCGATGCTGGCACGACGCAACATGGTGTGCACAGTTTAGTTTAGAGTCCCTCGCTGACACTCGAACGATGATCAGCCGCCAATAACATGGGAAACAAACGCTTGATCAGATTTGCGAGGAGGTAGGGATAGAAGTTGCTGTGCCATGATGGTCTACAAATATCTTCTATTGCAAAATCATAAAGTTTGATGTGTCACAAGCCTCAGATCCATACAAAAAGTAACCATTCCCCTGAGGGTACCAGGTTCCCAGGAAACCTCCGGAAGTGATCAATGTGCTTAGAGTCCTTGCAAATGTCTTCTATTGTACTTGTGTTGCAAAATCATAAATGTTGTCGCCAACTGAGTTTCAAATCCACTTCCCGGGAGCCTTTTGGCGTGGTCAGTGTGCCCAGATGCTTCATTCTATTGGAAAGAATAAATAATCAATCTCTATGATTTTCACAGTGAACAGAACATTAGTATATTAGGGAAAATAGGTCCGAAAAGAAATGAATTTCTATGTCTAGTAGTGGTAAATGTAGTTCCACGAGTTAAACAAAAACTGTAAATACTGTTCAAATCGCAACTAACGTCTGTAATGACATAAACTGCTTATGTTCCATTATGTGCTCTCAATCGTATATTTAAGTAAGTGAATTTCCTTAGTCCGAAACCAGCTTCCAAGTCCCATATTGGGGTCATTGTATGTCTATGATTTAACGTGATTTAACCTTCCGGGATTCGCTTGGTCCTGGATTGTTCGCGTAGTCCCATCTCTGTTGTGGACGTGAAACGTGCTTTTTTCGGAGCTATTTTACTTTATACAATGGTGTGAATCCACGAAAGTTAAATTAGGTTTTTCTTTTTCAAAAAATAATTAAAAATTACTGAAATAAGAAATGAGTTGAGAGGTCTTGTACTTTGACTCCAACGTCCCACGATTATATTAATGGTATTATATGGAAATGTAATGTAAGATAGTGTTTCTTGTTGACGGTATTATCAGTTTTAAATCAGAACCGGCTAAGTTGCAAGAAGCACAAACTGTGGTAAAAATGAACAGTCTCCAAGACGTTTGAATGTTGCAATCATGTTACTGGCGTTATCAATTGACACCGACAAAATTCTCCGTACATCAATACCGCATAGGTGCAGGGGTCAATATTTCGTCGGTTGAATTTGCTGCAGTATGACATGCATTTGGCTCGCCAAATCGATCTTAACACCGATGAGCATACTGTCAATGGCTAAGTTGAAGTGTTTTCATGTGTTTATGAACGGGGTTCATATGCTGCGTCGTTCTGAGTCTTTTTTCGATTGGTCTTAAGTTCTGTGGAATGGAGACGAGGCAGCAAAAATCTATTTACGGCAAAAGTGATGTACTAATGAAGGTGCATGATTCGTAAAATGCAATTAGCTAAGAAACTCTCCAATCCAATCAATTACTACAGCGAACTTGTATATTGGAAGCTACAAAAAGCATTTGAAATCGTTATTCGAAATAAGAATTTCACGCACACATGTTTTGGACGATGTTTTCAATTACACAAACTATGTTGAAAAATAGTCGAACATTACATCTAGACCTTCTGCAAATACTTCCCACAAAACTGCATCGGTGGTACCTAGGATACAATTGACATGTTCATGTTTATTTTTCCTAGCGCTCGGTCACTAGGTGATCAGCTCATGCGACGAGCGCGTGAAGCGAATTGCATGCGCTTCACATGAGGCACACAGCAACTAGGCGGAGGCGCGTGATTGGGAAAGCGCATCACCTACTTCGTTCATATGCGAAAGCTTAAGATGCGTCTCATGCACAACCAACTGAAGCACGTGCACAGTAACTCTGGATGAAGGAAGAAGAAAGAAAGAAGAAGAAAGGAAAAAAAATGAAAGAAAGAAGTTTAAAGGAAAAGGAAGAAGGAAATGGAATAAGAATGAAGGAAGAAGGTAGATAGAAAGAGGAAGAAGGTAGAAGGCTGAAGGATCAATCAATAAGAAAGAAGAAAGAAGGAACTCACCTCTCATCTCTCGCTACTCACTCACTCACTTCACACTTCTCAATTTTCAATCTTCACTTCGCTACCTTCACTTCACTATCTTCATCTTCAAAATTATCTATTCGGTTTGAAGACCCGGTCGATCAGCCAAACGGCTTTCGGCCAAACAGCATTCTGTCAAATGGTCAGACACTAGCATAACGCATAGTGTGAATTTGTATGAAATATGAAAATAACTCAAAATCTCAAAATTATGTTGTGGAAAAAAAAAATTTTATGGAAAAAATATTTATTTTGAGGAAAATTTTGTTATTGTTTATTGCTAATATTTATTTATTTATGGAAATTTTTGTGGAACATTTATGGAAAATTCTTCATATTATTATTGTCTTTATTTCAGAGGCTTTCAGCCCTAGGCTGGCTCACCTCTTATAAAACTCTTCTTTTATTATTGCAATTTTCGCTTTTTAAAGTGCAATTTATTTCTGTTGTTCATGGAAAATCTGCATCATTTGTAGTAATTGTATATTCATTAATTGCTCATACCCTGATAAAGCAATTTACTAATTTTTTTATGGAAAATTTCTAATTCTTCATAGACATTTTATTTTGCTGCCATTTGACAGTTCTGTACCCAACATGTTTCGGAAAGCAATATTTATTACCTCTATTGTTGATGCCAATATTGAGAGTTATGGGTTCGAGTCCCATCGAAGGGAGAAAGCGATTACCTCCAATACATTTTTCAAATCAATATTTTACATATACACATATTCACTAGACTGGCCCTGGAAACAAAAAGTTGTCTAATTCCCCCAAGATTGTCTCTTTGGGTGAGAAAATCAATGTCTCAAAATTTCAGCTCAATCGCTTGTAACATAAGCTGGCTCATTTGATTTGAAGTTTGTATGGGGATTTCAGCCAAAAAATATATAGAAAAACACACCTCCGTCACTTATTCGATCTGGAAATTGGTTCTGATTGCTCGATTGAGCTCAGAATTGCCAAAAAGGAAGTTGGTATGTTACAGAACAATTTCACAGACAATTGTACGATGAATAAATGAACTTTTACTTAGCCTTCGGCCGATTCGATTCGATAAATAAATCCAAAAATACACAATCTAGCTCCTATTAAATCAGCCGAAACTAAGTAAAAATTCATTTAATGCATGTTGCATGTCTTTCTGCTCCATAGTTGATTAGAAAGCTTTAATCTGAATTTAAAATGAATCATGTAAAAAAAATCATCATCAGTGACTCACCATTTACAGAATTACTTAGTCATAGTTTTCAAACAATTACTATTTCCCAATCTGGAGAGCATGCGTGAAATTGCAGATAAGCTGTTGATCGATTGTTTCCAAGAATTGCCGAAATGACTTCAAAACGATCATTCGTCATCGGATGAGTTTGCCTTAGTTTTGCAAAGCTACGCTTTATCGCCTCTACAAGCATGACTGACCCATGTTCAAGCAAATCGTACCCACATGGGACGATTATGCACAATAGCGATAGTAATTAGCGTCTCCCAAAAAAAAGGTGAGGATGCTGCTCTAAGTTTGAACGATGTCGGCGCCACACATCTTTGCCCATTCAGTTTTGTGTTGTGAGAGCTGATCGTAAAGTAATTGCGCACATCAGATTAATTGAAGCCAAATTAATCGGCTTGAGCTCTATTGGTTTAGTTGGTGGTGCGGCAACGTTGCTCAGAATGACGTGCTAGCTTTTAAATTGGTTTCCGCTATATTCTCGATAGCCAAATAAGGATTTTTGAACGCCTTCAATTGACGGTTAGCCAATAGAGCACAATCAATGGCAGAAGATTTAAGTTGCATAGAAGGAAC
The DNA here is from genome assembly GCF_024139115.2 of Armigeres subalbatus. Taxonomy (NCBI): domain Eukaryota; kingdom Metazoa; phylum Arthropoda; class Insecta; order Diptera; family Culicidae; genus Armigeres; species Armigeres subalbatus. The sequence goes on along the minus strand of NC_085140.1, from coordinate 436,860,299 downwards.
TGCTTAGTTCAATAGTTCACACAAGCCAACATTGGCGCTAGTGCGTATGAACGTTCTTCAGCATACGACTGCGAATAGTTTGAGAGTACGTGATTGATGCGTTTGCCATAGCGACAGTTTATTGACGAATTAAGTACTGTCCATTTAATTCCACTAGTTAATTTTCGTTATCTTTGCAGATACGTATTTCGACCACAACTGTGTGGTCGTCTTCAGTGTCTTGTACTCGACTCGACTTAGTCGAGTCGAGTACAAGATACTGAAGACGACCACACAGTTGTGGTCGAAATACGTATCTGCAAAGATAACGAAAATTAACTAGTGGAATTAAATGGACAGTACTTAATTCGTCTTAGACGGTTTAATACATTCCACTAAAAGAGCTTAATATATTTTTCTGACAGTTTATTGTTATTACAGTAAATTCATTTTCTGTAAGCAAACAACATTTAAGGGGTTGAAATATCAAAATATAGGGGAGTGAATGACAAAAGACGCAGACACATCGTGACTGGAAATCTTACATACTTTGGACTCCGCAAGACGCTCCGATCGAATAGAGTTCGCCACCGTACCAAACTGACTATCTTCTTCTTCTTCTTCTTCTTCTTCTTCTTCTTCTTCTTCTTATTGGCATTACATCCCCACACTGGGACAGAGCCGCCTCGCAGGTTAGTGTTCATTAAGCACTTCCACAATTATTAACTGCGAGGTTTCTAAGCCAGGTTACCATTTTTGCATTCGTATATCATGAGGCTAACACGATGATACTGTTATGCCCAGGGAAGTCGAGACAATTTCCAATCCGAAAATTGCCTAGACTGGCACCGGGAATCGACCCCAGCCGCCCTCAGTATGGTCTTGCTTTGTAGCCGCGCGTCTTACCGCACGGCTAAGGAGGGCCCCTCTATCTACAAAACGCTTATTAGGCCGGTAGTCCTCTACGGATTCGAGACCTGGACGATTCTCGTGGAGGACCAACACAAACTTGGAGTTTACGAACGGAAAGTGCTGCGTACCATATATGGAGAGGTTCAGACGGAGAACGGTACATGAAGGAAGCGAATGTACAACGAGTTGCATCAGCTGTTAGGAGAACCATCCAATGTCACGATAATCAACCGATTTCGGTGGGCCGGGTACGTAGAGAGAATGCGAACTTTTAACTTGGCCAACAAATTTCTACAAAATGATACAATGTGAAGATATACATAAGTGTTGCTTGAGAAAATGAACAGAAAAGTTTAATAAAAAAAATATACTCAAATATGCATTGCATCGATTTTCGCAGAAATAATTTGAAAAGCTTGGAGCTACATAAAAGGTGAATGAATGACCAAATTAGCAATACCTTTACAGGTACGCGCTACACTCCTACAGCCAGCGCCAGTGAAAGGTTGTTGTTGAAGATGGTATGAGGATTCGATTATAATCGTCTGGCGCCTCATCGATAATCGTTTTTGATTTATTCTTCACCTTCCAATCGAATGGCACAGTCCGACGTCGTCAAAGGACTCATGGTTTTTTTTATTCGCGTCTGAATCACTGAGCCGCTAGAGCTGTGGTTACGCTATGGACTGTTTCGATGGTGCTCATCAATGGATTACCCAAAGCTTACAAATTCATCACACCAGAGGTTCTCAATTCTGAATGCCTACATATACCTCATTTTCAGAAATAAATAAAAAACAACAAAGTTGATCTACTTAATACAATACATACCACCATAATGCCTTTATTCTGAGGAATGTTAAATTAAGATAGCAACGTTTAATGATTTAATAGAAACTTCTAAATTCGGCAATTAAATTGAAGTTCGAATATTTCATCCTTTCATACAATTAAACTATGGAAGCAGGTTTTGAAAATATGTAAATTTGAACAGTACGTGGTGATTGAAGCAAATCAGATTAAAATGGTTAAGCACCACTGAAGTGAACAGTTGCTAGTCCACTTCGCTACATTGGTAATTTTAGGTTCATAACATCCGCATCTGTGCGGTCACCTTCGCCGTGGTGATCGTCGAGCGATCGTCTGTATCATCGGTGGCATTTTCTAGTAAACATTTTCGAATTCATGGTAATTTCCCAAAGCCATATTGACATTAGAAGGTGTTCGATGACTCTTGGTGCTGTTGGAATTGGTAATTGTATTGCGCGGTATCTATCTAGATTGGGCAGCACGACTGGTGATAGATCCTTACCAGCGATGATCGTGCAAATGTTCCCCGTCTAAGGAGGGAGGTCACGGTTTCGATCGCGTGAATGCGATCGTTTGAAAGCAATCCGCGCACGTGCCGGTCCGATTGTTGGTGCCATAGTTATTCAAATTTGGCCCCATTATGGATGCGCCGAAACCGTCGTCGCCGCCACTGCTGCTGTTCGTCAATGATAATTTCAGGTCCCGCGGCTGATCGGACATGCATTCGAACGATAATCGTCCCGCGTTCGAGACATTCTGTACTTCCGAAAGGAGGATTCCTTTCAGGGTGGACTCGCGATTCTCATTGGTGATAAAGGTGACTGAGCAATTTGTTATGACAAATAGAACATGGACAGAAGGTTACAAGTGGATCGATTGTCATTTGTATGCAGATGTCATAGAATTCAAACAGTTGAATCAACTTCCGTGTACCTTTCGATCGATTTGTACTTATTATTGCACCAGGCAAGTGAGCATGTTTATGAGTATTAGATGAATGGAAGCTTGATTCTCAGACACCCGCCAGTTAATGAATATGAAGATGTTTGTCAGACTCGCCATGTGGCGGTTCAGTTCCGATGTGGATTAGCGTATTGCGTGATAAGCGTGTCGTGTCGTAGCATTGTAAACATGCGTGATCTTTGATATAATCCCATTATTGGTACTGGAAGGAAAAACACGTGATTCTCATAAGCTAAAATAAAATAATAGAAAATAATTAAATGCATTGTTCACACTTAGGAGGTAAACAAAATATCTGTTATCTTTATAATACTGTTCGAGAAGGGCCTAAATCAAGAATACATCACGATTGGAAAGGATGGGAAAATGTGTGTATTCCATCAGATTCCATCATTGAATAAATGCTGAATGTGACTGGGTTCGATTGTAGGTAAAGCATGGGGTCGTTAACATTTTTCCATGTTTTGGACAGATGAACAGTTCAGTGACCAATTCATATCACTGTTGCACGTGAAAGTCCGAGCAGCACAAGTCAGCCTAAAATGGTTACAACTTACAGCAACTTGTTTATGACTGATTCAGGTCACTCGAGTTACTTTAACCTATGTTAAACATGCGTGCTGCTAGGGAGATTGAATTGGCAAATTGTAAGCAGTTAAGCGTTAAAATTGAAATTCTGTGGCAGTTTGTAATGAATTTGATGTTTTGTTTTAAATCTTGCGTTTAATTGGCTCATTTGCTATTTGGCGTCGAGTATTTTTTTTTAGCAAATAATTTTACTTAATTAATGATATTGTGTGTGTTACTTCTACGTGAAGTTAAACGATTTACAATGATATGGAAATGCTAATATCATCTTCCAAACTTAGCCGTACATGTTCATGATAGAATTAGAGGCGAAAGTATAAAATTGATAGTTCCGTTAGGATACGGCAGGCATGAATAATGTTTTTATAGAAGTCGATTTGAAAGCGAGCGGAGGGCAATATTTGTGATGGCACATATCGCACGACCTTCCTTCTGCCAAGCTCCCGTATGAAGGGGGAGGGAAGAATATCAGTGTGGAAGCTGATATATCTCCACTGGCCAGTGTACACTATTCATACTTGACTTAGACACTATCTAGGTATATTATGTTATTCTACTGCTGTGCTACCTCTACTCTTTTGTTACACTTAATACTTAGGTATAAACCTGAATTTAATCTCTTATTAGTTTCCCTCTTAGCCTTACTTACTTCTGCAATATGTTCTTTGAACCTTACATCTAACGATTGTTATATTTTACCTTACATATACTTTATCACCCTGTGAACAATTAATTTGATAAACCCCCGCCTCATTTAACATTTCTACTCTATCCTTTGTGGAGCCCAACAATGTTTTCAGTTGATTGCTTCTGCTGGAGAATACTAAATCGATGCCGAATTTCCTTAGTCGATTGCGTAGCTGGTGGGTTATTTGAATCATAGGGAACCGATACCCTCTTCAGCGGTTCATCGATCGGTGTCAGTGTTGTCAGTTCGTTTTTTCGTAGGTTCCTCTGCTTCTTGTTGATAATTGCTTGTATTCTTCTCTCCTTGTATCCGTTGATCTTCGCTGTTTCCATGATGTGTTGTAGCTCCTTCGTTTTTCCTTCTTCGCTCAGGGAGATCGTCTGCATCATGTGGATCATGTCCCATTTTATGCTGATTCTAATGATTGATGTGTATGGGATGACTCTCTTGGTGTTGGTGGGCTTCCTGTAGATTTCGAAGTCTAATGTTGCATTTGTTCCCTTGATCACCAGTAGATCCCAGAAAGGTAATTTACCTTCCTTTTCCTCCTCGTAGGAAAGGGTCATTTGGCCGAAAGCGTCATTTGGCCGAAAGGACCATTTGGTCTAAAGGGTGATTAGGCCGAAGAGGGTCATTTGGCTGAAAGGGTCATTTGGCCGAAAGGGTCGTTTGGCTGAAAGGGTCATTTGGTCATTTGAAAAGTGAGAAACTATGAATGAGAAAAGAAACGTCTCACTTTTTACTCTTCATTTTTCTCTTCTCACAGTAAAAAGTGAGAAGCGTGAAATGAGTAGGGAGAGACGTCTTACAACCCACTTCGCACTACTCACTTTTCACAGTGAGAAGTGAGACGTAAGACTTCTTACTCCTCATTTCTCGTTATTATTATTTAATCAGACTAAGGCCGAAGTGGCCTGTGCGGTATATAAGAGTCTTCTCCATTCTGCTCGGTCCATGGCTACACGTCGCCAACCACGCAGTCTACGGAGGGTCCGCAAGTCATCTTCCACCTGATCGATCCACCTTTCCCGCTGCACACCTCGCCTTCTTGTGCCCGTCGGATCGTTGTCGAGAACCATTTTCACCGGGTTACTGTCCGACATTCTGGCTACGTGCCCGGCCCATCGCAGTCGTCCGATTTTCGCGGTGTGAACGATGGATGGTTCTCCCAACAGCTGATGCAATTCGTGGTTCATTCGCCTCCTCCACGTACCGTCCGCCATCTGCACCCCACCATAGATGGTACGCAGCACTTTCCTTTCGAAAACTCCAAGTGCGCGTTGGTCCTCCACGAGCATCGTCCAGGTCTCGTGTCCGTAGAGGACTACTGGTCTAATGAGCGTTTTGTAGATTGTCAGTTTGGTACGGCGGCGAACTCTATTCGATCGGAGCTTCTTGCGGAGTCCAAAGTACGTACGATTTCCAGCCACTATGCGTCTCCGAATTTCTCTGCTGGTGTCATTTTCGGCAGTCACCAGTGAGCCCAAGTACACAAATTCTTCTACCACCTCGATTTCGTCACCACCGATGCAAACTCGCGGTGGGTGGCTCACATTGTCTTCTCTTGAACCTCTTCCTATCATGTACTTCGTCTTCGACGTGTTGATGACTAGTCCGATCCGCTTAGCTTCCCTCTTCAGTCTGATGTAGGCTTCCTCCATCTTCTCAAAGTTACGTGCCATAATATCTATGTCGTCGGCGAAACCAAATAGCTGGACGGACTTATTGAAAATTGTACCACTCGTGTTAACCCCTGCTCTTCGTATTACCCCTTCCAAAGCGATGTTGAATAGCAAACACGAAAGACCATCACCTTGCCGTAACCCTCTGCGGGTTTCGAAGGGACTCGAGAATGCCCCTGAAACTCGAACTACGCACATCACCCGATCCATCATCGCTTTGATCAACCGTGTCAGTTTATCCGAAAAACCGTGTTCGTGCATTAGCTGCCATAGCTGGTCCCGATCGATCGTATCATATGCGGCTTTGAAGTCGATGAATAGATGATGTGTGGGCACGTTGTATTCGCGGCATTTCTGCAGTACTTGGCGAATGGCGAACACCTGGTCCGTGGTGGAGCGTTCGCCCGTAAAACCCGCCTGGTACTGCCCCACGAACTCCCTTGCAGTTGGTGCTAGTCGACGGCATAAAATTTGGGAGAGTACCTTGTAGGCGGCGTTCAGCAATGTGATTGCGCGGTAGTTGCTACAATCCAGCTTATCGTCCTTTTTGTAGATGGGACACACGACACCTTCCATCGACTCCTGCGGCAAAACTCCCTCCTCCCAAATCTTGGTAATGACCCAGTGCAGCGCTCTAGCCAGTGCCTCACCACCGTGTTTAAATAGCTCTCCTGGTAGTTGGTCAATCCCAGGGGCTTTGTTGTTCTTCAGCCGGCCAATCTCCTCCTGGATTTCCTGGAGATCCGGAGCCGGTAGAATTATGTCCTGCGCGCGTTCTCCCAGGTCCATCACCATACCGCCATCTTCGTCTGCCACATCGCCATTCAGGTGTTCTTCGTAGTGCTGCCGCCACCTTTGGATCACCTCACGCTCGTTCGTAAGAAGGTTCCCGTTTATGTCCTTACACATATCGGGCTGTGGCACGTGGCCCTTACGTGAACGGTTTAACTTCTCATAGAACTTTCGTGTGTTATTAGCGCGGTACAGTTGCTCCGTTTCTTCACGGTCTCGATCTTCCTGCTGGCGCTTTTTCCTCCGGAAAATCGAGTTTTGTCTGTTCCGCGCCTGTTTATATCGTGCCTCGTTCGCCCTCGTGCGGTGTTGCAGCAATCTCGCCCATGCTGCATTCTTCTCTTCCACTAACTGCTCACATTCGCCGTCATACCAGTCGTTTCTCTGATCCGGGGGCACCGTGCCAAGGTGCCCCCGGATCAGTGCTACCAATGGCGGTGCTACCAATGGCGGATCGAATATCTCTCCAGCCATCTTCAAAAGACGCTGCGCCTAGCTGCTCTTCCGTTGGAAGTGCCACTTCCAGCTGCTGCGCGTATTCTTGGGCTAGTCTACCATCTTGTAGCCGCCCAATGTTAAGCCGGCGTCCGACTTCGACGCGTGTTGTACACCGTCGAGAGTTTTGAGCGCAGGCATACTGCAACGAGGTAGTGGTCGGATTCAATATTCGCACTGCGGTAAATGCGGATGTTCGTGATGTCGGAGAAGAATTTACCGTCGATTAGAACGTGGTCGATTTGGTTTTCCGTTTCTTGGTTAGGTGATCTCCATGTGGCCTTGTGGATATTTTTGTGGCGAAAGAAGGTGCTTCGGACTACCATTCCGCGGGAGGCTGCGAAGTTTATGCATCGTTGGCCGTTGTCATTCGATACGGTGTGCAGACTATCCGGTCCGATGACCGGTCTATACATTTCCTCCCTTCCTACCTGTGCGTTCATGTCACCGATGACGATTTTAACGTCCCGCAGTGGGCATCCATCGTATGTCTGCTCCAGCTGTGCGTAGAACGCTTCTTTCTCGTCGTCGGGTCTCCCTTCGTGTGGGCAGTGCACGTTGATGATGCTATAGTTGAAGAAACGGCCTTTAATCCTCAGCTTGCACATCCTTGCGTTGATTGGCTGCCACCCAATCACGCGTTTGCGCATCTTACCCAGCACTATGAAGCCGGTTCCCAGCTCGTTGGTGGTGCCACAGCTTTGGTAGAAGGTAGCCGCTCGATGCCCGCTTTTCCACACTTTCTGTCCTGTCCAGCAAATCTCCTGCAGCGCCACGACGTCGAAGTTGCGGGGATGTAATTCATCGTAGATCATCCTGTCGCAACCTGCGAAACCTAGCGACTTGCAATTCCATGTTCCAAGTTTCCAATCGTGATCCTGTATTCGTCGCCTAGGTCTTTGCCGATTATATCGAGTCGCATTATCTCTTATATTGTTCGTAATGATTGGTTTTCTAGGCGGCTTATTGGGCCAGCGCAAACCTCCTGTCTCGTCGGAGGGCCGTCGTGTCAGGGCTGTTTAGCGTCCCACCTAACACCAGGACTTGGGCTTGTGCGCTTTGAGCGGCACACGGTCGCTTTGGTGGGGCCTACTTGCGGATACATGCAGCTTTTTATAGAGGTTTAACAGGGCCCACTGTCAAACCCCACCACATCCTAGGCAAGCCCCACAACTCGCAGATGGCCTGGGGAGGGATCGTCAAGCCCTTGGACATAGTCCCTGCTGCTCCTCATTTCTCACTTCTCGCTATAAAAAGTAAGTAGTGAGACGTCTCACTACTCACTTCGCGCTTCTCTTTTTGTACAGTGAGAAGTGGGAAATGATGAGTGAGAAGTGAGACGTCACTCCTCATTTATCACTTTTCGCTGTAAAAAGTGAGAAGCTCGAAGTGAGTAGTGAGACGTCTAACTACTCACTTCATTTTTTACAGTGAGAAGAGAGAAATGAGGAATGAGAATTGAAACGCCTCTCTTCTTACTCCTAATTTCTTATTTTTCATATGACCTATTTGGCCAAATGACCTATTCGGTCAAACGACCCTTTCGGCCAAACGACTCTTTCGACCAAACGGACCATTCGGTCAAATGACCCTTTCGGCCAAACGGCCCTGGTGGTGCTTAATTTTGAGAAATTGAACCTTAGATCCCTTTCGCCCTGGGTGCTGCGAATGGAGCCGCTTTTCTGTTCTCAAGCGAGTAGAGGGATATTTTGAAATCAATCCCATAAGCAAAATTATTTGGCAGTTACTTTGCTGTCAAACATTTCCCGCTCTTCGAATTTCTATTTCCATGCTGTACGAGGGCGCACAAATGCGCGAGACTCTACATGACTTTACAATGGTTTACATACAGTCCTGCTCCAATCAGCTTTTGAATCTCGTGAAAATTCGTAACGAGTGCTTTATAATTGCATTCCTACTAGTTTTCCACTCGAAATATAATGTGAAAATTTTTGTTACAAAACTCAAACTAAGTTTATTTTTATTTTATTTTTCCCCCAAATAATAATACTTCTCAATATAGGATATAAAACGAACATAACCACAATCTTCAATGTTTGGCTACGGCACAATAGAATAGTTTGGCTTTAGTTTGATAACCAAATCGATTCTATTCGCACAACCTAGCTTTCGCCATACTGCTTTCAGAAAGTTAACACCTAGTGTGCCGCTGTAAGTACGCTCAAAATAGGCGATTCATTGACAAAAGTTTTGAAATCATTTTGGTGTAATAAAAAGTATATGTAACCGCATATAATTTTAAAGGAAAGTCTTTTTATTTTAACCAAGATTTCCAAATTCCATACAAAAAATACCATTTTAAGAGATCAGTCAACAATTTTCTCGATGTACATGGCCGAAAAAGAGCAATGAGAGTGAACAATTGTGTTTCTAGCGAGATCAGCGTGACACTAGTAAACAACACATTCACATTTGCAATCATGAAGGTATCAAATATATAAATAATTGATTATATATTATTATTTGATTATATAGAAAAGGAACTAGGCAAATAATTGATAATAAAAAAAGACAAATAATACAAATAAGACAACTAAGAAAAATAACACAAATATGACAAATAACCAAATAATCATTTTCTGATATTCCTACAGCCATAGGTCCAGGAATACTTCTTTATTTAAGAGGCTTTCAGCTGTTGGCTGGTACAGCTCTGGCGTTACATGTTCCTCAAGGAAATCCTTCGGATATTCCTCCAGGAATTCTTCCGGATAATCTTCCAGGAATTCCAGTGCATATTCCTCCAGGAAATCCTCAAACTATTCTTCCAGATATTCTTTTGAATATCCCTCCAGGAATTAATCCGGATCCTTCAAATATTCTTTCGGATATTCCTCCTCCAAGACATCCTTCGAATATTCCTCCAGGAGTTTCTCCGGATATTTCTCCAGGAATTCTTCCTGATATTCTTCCAGTAATTCCTTTGGAAATTCCTCCAAAATTTCCTCCAATTATTCCTCCAGTAATTCCATTGGATATCCCTCCATTGATTTTTCCGGATATTCTTTCAGAAATTCCTTAAGATATTCTTCTTATCTTCTTCCTATTGACATTACATCCCCACACTGGGACAGAGCCGCCTCGCAGCCTCGCAGCTTAATGTTCATTAAGCACTTCCACAGTTATTAACTGCGAGGTTTCTAAGCCAAGTTACCATTTTTGCATTCGTTTATCATGAGGCTAACACGATGATACTTTTATGCCCAGGGAAGTCGAGACAATTTCCAATCCGAAAATTGTCTAGACTGGCACCGGGAATCTAACCCAGCCACCCTCAGCATGGTCTTGCTTTGTAGCCGCGCGTCTTACCGCACCGCAGGAGATATTCCTTCAAGCATTCCACCGGGCATTCCTTCAAGCATTCCATCGGACATTCCTCCAGGAATTCTTCAGAATATTTTTCCAGGAATTCCAGAACATCCGGAGGGATCGTTGGAGGAATATCCCTACGAATTCTTGGAGGAACATCCGGAGGTTTTTTCAGGTAATATTCGACGGATTTCCTTGAGGAATATCTGAAAATTTCTTGAAGGAATATCCGCAAAACTTCCTGGAGGAATATCCAAAGGAATTCCTAGCGAAATATACGTTCAAATTGCTGGAGTAATTTTATTTATTTCTATAAATTGTCTTATTCGTCAAAAATAAATCAACACTTTTAAAAGCAGAAATTGCAATTATAAAAGAAAAACTTGCCATAAAAAAAATAAAAATTTTCCATTGAAAAAACATAATATCCATCAATATTAGCAATAAACAATTTCAAAATTTCTACGAGACGAGCCAGCCTTGGGCTGAAAGTCTCTTTAATAAAGATATAAAAAAAAATTACAAAATTTTCAACAAAATATATATGTTTTTTCCACAAAAAGTTAAAAACTTTCCTCAAAAAATCAAATGAGAGCAATAGGAAAATATTAAAATTTCCATACAGAAATGTAAAAAAATCAATCAAAATGAGCATTTTTTTCATAGCTGACCCCTTCTTTAAAAGCGTTAGACATTAGTTAGTTTTTCAATTTAGCTTATGACTAATAATTTAATAACCTAACTACAATATTTACACAAACTTTATTATTCTAGTTTGGGAACAGGTCCCTGATAGCCTGCTAGGTGGACGCCATGCAATGATCCCTTAACCGTGTTATATACTCACCAAAGCGCTCGTTGAGTTGTTTGATCCCTGCCAGACGGTGAGCTTCAGAAGTTCGTGTCCTGGGAGGGGTGTTGAGGATCATCCCCAGGAATTTGCTCTGCACTCTTTGGAGTTTGAGGTGATGGGTTTTAGCGCAGCTCTCCCAAACCGGCATGTCGTTTTCGATCACGGGGAGGATGATTTGCTTGTAGACAGCAAGCTTGTTTTTCAGGGACAAAGATGATCGGCGGTTGATCAAAGGGTACACTGCCGTGTGCGGCATAGTTGTCCCATTCGTAAAACCGCGTAACCATTCGTAAATTGAGAAAAATGCATTTGAAATTTTTTAAATGTTTTCATTCAAAACAACAATATTTTGCGTGTACAACATATTTTAAATAAACTTTCCACACGTATAATACATTAATTTACACGACCTGTCGATGATTCATAAAAATACATGTTTAGTTTTGATGAAATATTGTCTGGGACTGTTATGCCGCAATTTATTAACTAGATCGACTGATTATTCGCAAACCAGTCCCACTTTTGGTTCATCTACTATGCCCAACGTCGATATTAGGAGATTCAAATAAATATAAAAATATAAACATAAATCGATTGAAGCAACGAAAGAAATTAACAATCATAAAAGTTGTCTGGAAATTACGTACCAGACAAACAGATGTAACAATCTATAGATATCCTTCGTGGGCAAAATATAATAAATATCCAATATCACGCGTACTACATTTATTCCTTTGTTGTTAGTAATTAACAAAGTTGTTAATCATAAAATATGCTTTTCGGACGATTTGTTGTTACTATACAATGAGTTTAACAAAAAAAAACATAAGAAAATTATTTTGAGCTTTTTAGTGGAATGTTTTCACCTGTCATAAGACGAGTTTGAACAATCCCATTGAATTCCACCACTTAATTGTATCCTGACAGATACGTATTTCGACCTCAACAGTAAGGCCGTCTTCAGTGTCTTGTACTTGACTCGACTCGTCGAGTCAAGTACAAGACACTGAAGACGGCCTTACTGTTGAGGTCGAAATACGTATCTGTCAGGATACAATTAAGTGGTGGAATTCAATGGGATTGTTCAAACTCGTCTTATGACAGGGGAAAAAAAAACATTTTTTTGTTCGTTTGTCTGTGGTAACATGTAGCATCAGGACAGGAGACCGAGCAAGAGTGAATTGTTTGAAAATTTACTTCGCTAAACTATCCTGGAAAATGCTCTTTCCATCATCATTCACACGAGTCAAAAAATTCTAGAAGGAATGTCCATAACACTAGAGTTAGAAGAATTTAATCATATATGTTGATATCTTTTTTCGAATAGTTCATTTTTACATTAATGTATTACGTCTAAAAGAATTTGATTTGTTTTTATAACATTCTAAAAATCATATACAGTTCCGCAAGATGGAAAACATATCATATTTTACATTATTATAAACAGAATCAGAAATGGGACTGTTATGCTGCATTTCATAAGATGGGACAAAATGACTTGATATTTTTTGGGAGTTTTATTGAACAAACTCCCCGTTTTGATCAATTTTTCATAAAGTTTAGCATAAGTTATGACGATTCCAACAAATAACTCAAAATCGGTGAAAAATCGAATGGGACAATTATGCCGCACACGGCAGTACAGCAGTTTCAACAAAACGTTACACTTTGTCACCGCCTTGTCAACCTGTGTCCGAAAAAACAGCTTGCTGTCGAGGCTCAACCCAAGGTAGTCAGCCTCGTTGGCCCATTCCACTGCCGTGCCATTGAGGATGATTTTGCAGTCCTCCGCCGGAACAAGCCTGGGGGATTTCGAGTGGGAGAAGATGATTGTCTGGGTCTTCGCCGCTTTGATACAGATCTTCCAACTGGTGAAATAATCTGCCAGGACATCCAGGCCTCGTTGGAGTTTTGCCACGAGGGCTCGTATGAATCGTCCCCTGTAGACGATAGAGGTGTTATCTGCAAACAGTGACAAAGTGTCGACTTCTTGAGGTTCTGGCATATCGGAGGTGAACAGTTTGAATAGCAGGGGCCCGAAGATACTATCTTGCGGGACGCCTGCGACGATGTCGTGCGCATTAGAACTCGCTCCGCTGATTGAGACCCGGAATGTCCTAGTCGACAGATAGTTGCGGATGATTTTCACTAGGTAACTGGGAAGATTGTAGCGATGTAGTTTGTACACCAGACCATAAGGCCATGACAGATGTGTGAGAGACATGCTTGTTCCGTCTGAGGACGTTGGTAATTCGAGTCAGTTAGTGTACGGTTGATCGACCACGTCCGAAACCAAACTGCTCATCGCGCAAGATGTTATGTTGCTTGGCAGACTCGAGTATACGGTGGTATTAAATTGCTTTTTCAAACATCTTGGATAGCCCTGAGAGAAGACTGATGGGTCGATAGCTTTTTGGAGAGGAAGGATCCTTCCCAGGCTTCCTGATGGGAATGACTTTCGCAGACTTCCACTGACGATAGGAAGTTGCTGAGTCGATAAAAAACTGATTGAAGATCAGCGGAAGGTGCTTAAAGAATGGAGCACTCATGTGTTTGAGCTCGAGATTTAGGATGCTGTCGAAGCCTGGGTCCTTCATGTTTTATGATAATTTGATATGGGCTGTCAGTTCGCCAGCTGAGATCTCCAACTCCTCCGAAAAGTCGTTTGGAGTCAGATGGATGTTGTTGGCAAGCTCGCTAACGGCTGCTTCATGTGGACTGATGATGTTCTGTCCAAGATTGTGTGAGCTGACAAATTAGCGACCTTTTTCAACAACATCAAGTGAACCTTAGAGTCATTATTGTTTAGTGGGACTAAGGATGGAATGGGCCGAGGCTTGGATTTTAGAATTTTGGGCAACTTCCAGAACGGCTTAGCACAGTCTGGGAGAGCGCGGAACTTATTGGAAAAATCACTATTTCTGAGGTCCACCATTCTGGCTTGGATAATTTCAGCCATGCGATAGCATAGGGTCTTAAGCGCAGGCAGCCCAGTACGTTGGTACTGCCTGCGAGTGAAATTTCGCAGACGGATCAATTTTTTGGTGAGTGGATCAATGGTCCGGGTGTCAGGGAATCCTGGGGGAGGGACCGCGGCCATTCGCTGGTGGACGGGCTGTTTTCCCATGGGAAAACTGCCAAAACGCACGCAAACGTATCCATTGTGTTTGGCCCATAAATGTCCTGTCCGTTGTCTAATGGGGGAGGTTCTTTCATCAGTGCTGCTTTAATTCAATTCAATTCACTTGGAAACAACATAGACTTTCACTAGGACGAGACACTTTTTTTTCAATCTTTCGAAAATCCCATAAATTTTCATAATATAAAAATACGAGTCGGAACGAAAAACAATTGATTTGTCGTTAGATATTTAGAGATCTGTGAGTTTCTGAAAGTTGTACGTGAATCGTCATTTCAGTCGACATTTTAGCCTCAGGTAAGAAAAAATGGCGGCCCTAAAAAAATCTGTTTAAAGTCTTTCCATATTTTAGGGTTTAGGGGTCCATTTTTTAGGGTTTTCCGTATTTTCCGCAAGGCTGAAAAATTCGCGCAATTGTGATATTCAAATTTCATTTGAAAAATGTATGAATTTACTAAATTTGTCACTAAGATCGTTACATAGTAGCTGCTTTAAAAATGAAAGGTAGTCATTCTTATTGCAAAATAAATCGGTTGCCTTCACTTGTCTTGTATTTCAGAGCATCGTTATTTAGCATCTTTTAAAACAAAATAAGAATATCAAACTATTTATTACATATCATTGGAAAGTAACTAGCGATTTATGTAAGAAACCTGACAATCGGTCTCTAATTTATGCCATTAATATGATCAGTATTTGCTAAATGTTACCAGGAAAACACAAAGATCTCCCCAGTCTTCAAAGTCAAACAAATCAATCATTCATGGACCATCTACGTTTCTCCTCCCATTAATCCAATAATGATCCGCAAGCTCAGCGGAATTAAAGATCATGTGAACAACAAAGCTCGTGCTCGTGTTCGCACAAATCTACGGTCGCAAAAAAACATATGACCTCCACATCCGCCTTCGCCGTCAATTTACCGCAATTCATTGGTATTCTCGCGGCAGATCTGCCCGGCGGAGATTTGCTCTGCAATCGTCGTCGTCGCCGTCGGTCGGTCTGAATCCGTTTAGGTGATGACGCTCTGATGGACCTCGCTGTGGTGTGCGCGGCTTGCCTTACTTTCTCTTTCGATCCCACCGCGGGGGTCGCTGTTGTTGTTATTGACGACGATCACCGACTGACAACACTACGATACAGAGACCGGCGGAGTGGCAAGTCAAGTCGTCGAAATGGCAACATGACAAATTTGAAAATAGTGCTGGCAACACTTCCACGTATAGCAGGGTAGCCAACTTTACATTTTGGCCCCCTTTGGCGCAGTTTTCTTGATATACGAGTTCGCCAATCTCATATTCAGGTATTGAACTCAATTAAAAACAGTTATGATGAAAAAAACATATATCAGGTATCTACAACTTCAAAGAACCTTTTACGCAGCGCTTATAGAAGAATTATAACTCATTTCCACCTCACTGAACATATATTTATCTGAAATGCAACACCAAATGATGGCATGCATACTTCAAACTCAGATATACCTAATACTAGGAATTCGGGATCTCCTTCAGAAGCGTGTGCTTATAATTAATATTATTGTCTTGAATTATATTCTGATCACCATTCATTATTTGCGTATATACGTTTATCACCTTCAATTGAAGGAAATTAGCACTCTAAACTGGAAATTTCGGAACGACGAAATTTTGTTTTCGATTCATGTAGGATTTTTGGAGTTACAATATCAATGCCTACTTTCCAATGCAGAAGTCAAATAGGATTCCAAGTTGGAATTTCCAACAAACACGATAAAGTAAATACCTATGTTTAAAATTTGAAATTCAGTACGGCAAGATTCTTTGAATTTCTATGCTATACTGATTTCAATGAAAAACGAAAAAATGGTTGCTAAATTAATACTCTTTTATCAAAATTTAAAAAAAGCAGTACATTCCGAATTTTCTAAATTTAATCGTCATTTGCTTACATCTGATGCTCAATCATTTCATTGCAACGGTCACTGTGCATTGCGGTCAGGATGTGGCCAGTGTGATTTGCGCCGGTAAGGCACTCAAGATGGTAATGATTAGCCATATTTCATTTTTATGTACTAACCTAAAGAGAACCCGAAGCGCGTGCCGCCAAAGCAAGACCTCGTGACGCGACCGATTTCGTAATGCGTTGTAATCTGACCGAACGGTGCGAAACTGCGTAAATTTGTGATCTTCATCGACAAAAGATGTACAAAAGTAGTTCATGCTTGTTCTCTTTCTTCTGCAGGTCCAGTCACCAGGTCACGTCGGATGCTGCGAGAGATCCACAGTGAAAACACCGATACGAATGTTCAGAATGTCACCAAATTTTTCGGTAAGCATAAAACTTCTAAATGACACACATCAATTTTATCTAAATTTATTTGCAGCCGACACATGCCTCTACGATGGTACGCAAGTGTCCCGGACGAGTATCACCTGCGAGAAGAAGCACGGTTGTAGGGCGATTCAGAAGACGGGCGAATGCTGTCCCGACTATCAGTGTGGTGAGTCTCTGTGCCTTTGATGTAACTCGATATATCGCCTGATTTTATTGTTCGTTTGATCCGTAGAATGCCAACGGGATGGGAAAGTGTACTCCAACGGAGAGAAGGTCTTCGATCCTGAAACGCCCTGTCGTGTGTGCTACTGTCAAGGTAAGTTGTGGAAAAAATCTACAAGAATTTTAAAAATATTTCAATACATAATATTGCGACAATATGCTATAGTAATTCGAATCATTGTAGGGGAAGGAGGGGCAATATGCCCTAGCTAAGCATAGACTGCTTCTATGCCTTAGCTATAACGAAACCCCACCAAAAGATTTTCATAAGTGTTTCTACCTCACGCAACAGTTAAACAATATAGCAAGTTGATGCCATTCATAAATTGTAAAAAATCTCAATCATATTGATAATATTCACATTTCAAAAAAGTGGTGATATCCTGTTGCCGGAAAACTCATGAGGCAAAACGCCTTTTAGCTGGTAGCTCTTAGGAAACAAAGCACCATGCGTCGGCGAATCAGCATTCTGGTATGGATAGTACGTGGAGACGCAAGTACCTTGTAGGTTAGTTAGCGTTTTGCCTCGCCAAAATGTTAGATGTTTCTTCAAAATGTGGAAATTTTCGGGTTTTCCGACCTTCCCATACACTATATTGAAACTTTTTTCGCCTAACCTACATAATTTTAGATTTAGTTCTGTCACGGTCATCTTAATGACGGTAAATATGAGGGAAACCACAAAAGGCGTTTTGCCTCGGGGGGGCGTTTTGGGGCCTCTTCGCCTATACGGTGTAAGTGTAACACAAACAAGAAGCTTAGACTCTATATTCGCAATCCTTGAACTGAAGTATTGGTTTTTTTTTCTCCTGTTCGGGTGTGCTACTGCGACCAGTTATTAGATCTATTGTAGCGTTAGTATCCTTAGTGTTTAAGTGCATGTCGAATTACTCCATTACTATTGATAAGCAATGCAGAATCGGTTTCGCTACAGTTGTTGTTTTGTTTTCTCAAGAGCACCATGACAAGGTCCCGCTATTTAGACCCTTCACAGAGAGCAATCCCATTGAAGGCGCGCCCCTTATCAATAGGAAATCAAACCTGTCTTGAAAAGACATAACAGTAATACTGTTTTTGGCCATGCATCGGAGCCCTAGCTCCATCCTTGTCTTGCTTCTAGAATATCACCAGTAAAACTCATAAAACCCGGGATTTAGCTCTGTCTACAAGACCATTTCAAGCAAGAGAATTTGTTCAGTAATA
This sequence comes from Armigeres subalbatus, assembly GCF_024139115.2. NCBI lineage: Eukaryota > Metazoa > Arthropoda > Insecta > Diptera > Culicidae > Armigeres > Armigeres subalbatus. Next base: position 436,842,327 of record NC_085140.1, on the reverse strand, counting down.
AGAACTTCCGTGTGTTCCTCTCACTACCATTGTTCACCAGTTCAAGAAGAGTTAGTACGTATTTAAACCCCTAACTCGATTTTTCCAGCAGTCAATTCAGCCTAGGGATGGGTACCGAGGTTTTTTTAACTAATTGCTTGAAAAGTTGTTTCCGATGCATACAGTTTAGCCTCAAACCAGAAAAATTCGAGTTTTTCAACTGTCTGCAAGGTAACATTAATCATGTTTTATTTCTGGGACTGCTGTTGGTAGCGGGGACTGAATACGATGAATCCTTAATTACCACAACTTATTGCCCTAGCTAGGAAAATGGATTAAGCTAGGACTCTGTTTGGTAGATCTTACACCGCAACACACTACGTCAAAGTGATCTACCGTGTTACGGGAAGAAGTATTGTTAATTGAGGATCGACACCTGCAAGGGGCTCTGGTTTTAGCGGATTGGGTCTGAGCAGCTCTACCCCGTCTTTGGGGGACCTTCAAATGTGTTTGGAATCAGATTTGCATCCTCATAACTGTTGCTGTTGTAATGCCTTTTTGTCTGCTGCGAAAAAAAAACTCTTTATTGAGAGCCGTGTTTATTTTACACAGCTTCAAAGCTAGATTTTATTTATTATTAATAATTATTAAACTTAACATAACTCATGAAAGAACTTACATTACAATCTAGTTTCAATTATATTCGCACAACAAACTTCTCACAAATCTGCATGCTGCGGGACCTAAGCTGGTTGATCAGCCGTCACGAAAACCTGCCTGGTATTCTCCGACGAAGGACTCCTCAAGTGGTCTCAGTCTGTTAAATAGGATACGCGACAGGATTTTGTACGCCGAGTTCAGAAGGGTGATCCCTCTGTAATTGTCACACTCTAGTGTGTGCTCTTTCTTATAGATGGGGTATATGAGGCCAACCAGCCGGCAGGCAGTTCTTCATCCTCCCATATTTTCTGGATAATGTAGTGGATTGATTGATGCAGCTGCTCACTTCCGTGTTTGAGACGCTCGACCGGGATCTCGTCCTTCCCAGCAGCTTTACTGTTTTAAGCTCGTTTAGAGCCTTCTTTACCTCGTCCAGCGTTGGTGGTTCCACAGCTTGACCATCACCGACTATGTCCATCCTGCTCCATAATACTCCTTCATTTTCACCGTTCAACAAATCTTCGAAGTGCTGCTTCCACCTGACTGCCACCATAGTTTTGTCTGTCAGTAAATTCCCCTCTCGGTCATTGTACATGGCGGGCAATGGCGCAGTCTTATGCCGTGCGTCATTGATAATTGCGTAAAACCTTCGCATATCATTTCTATCCATGTTCTCCTGCGCTTTAGCTATCACAATCTCTTAGTGTTGCCTCTTTTTCTGCGATGGATTCGTTTCTCTTCTGCCCTTCGTACACTGTACCGATCTCTGTTGGAACGGGTACGAGCCACTAGCATTCGACTCCTAGCAACATTTTTCTCGTCCGTCACTCGCTGGCACTCCTTATCAACCCAACCATTTCGTTGGCGTCGCTGTGCAGTGTGCAGTGCCTAACACTTCCTGCGCTGTTGTAGTCACAGCTTCGTTGATATTTTCCCACAATCTGTTGACGTCCCCAGATCCGGTGGCATCTCTTATCCGCTCGTCCAGCTTCTGGTGGTACTGTTCAGCAGTTGCTTCAACTGACAAGCGTTGGATATTGAAACGCATCGTTCTGTTGCTTCGTGACGTTGGAAAGACGCGCCCGAATTTTTGCCGGACCTCTGAAGGACCTAACATCTATAACTTCCGAGAAATGTCGTCCGTTGATCAGCACGTGGTATTGTAATCTGTGAGCAAGTGTCTCCACTCGGATGTTGCCAGGTGTGTTTGCGGATATTCTTACCTGCGAAGTAGGTACCCAACAAACAATTTAGACTGAACAAGCTAGTTTTTTAACTGAAGAAGCTTAAAAAATGATTTGTTTATCGGCTTTATCGGTCATTTCTACTCAAAGTATGAGGGAGTAGATAATCGAAAGATAATTGAAAATCATTAGATTGAAAGCCATTCGCTAGGGCGCGAACAAGTATGAAGCGATAGAGGGTGAAAGGGAGAAAGGAAGACCATCTATTGAACAGCACACAATCGAAGCGTGAATCTTCTTGCCTAACGCCCTGGTTGTGGACGGCTTGGTTAGTGGTATGGAAACCACCGTGCCAAGACAGGCTGACTTGGCACGGTGGTTTCCATACCACTAGGGGCTGTCCATATACCACGTGGACAGGTTTTGATCAGTTTTAGATACCCCCCTCCCCCAGCGTGGACATTTACTCATATAAATTTTCAAAAATTTGTATGGACCGTGGACAATCGACGTGCTCCCCCTCCCCCCTAAACTGTCCACGTGGTATATGGACAGTCCCACCAAACCGTCCACAACCAGGGCGTTAGGCAAGAAGATTCACGCTTCGATTGTGTGCTGTTCAATAGATGGTCTTCCTTTCTCCCTTTCACCCTCTATCGCTTCATACTTGTTCGCGCCCTAGCGAATGGCTTTCAATCTAATGATTTTCAATTATCTTTCGATTATCTACTCCCTCATACTTTGAGTAGAAATGACCGATAAAGCCGATAAACAAATCATTCACCACAATCACGGTCGTAAAATCTGTTTCAATTATGAAGAAGCTTATTTACCACGAAACAAGCTCTTCTTCAGCTTCCAATGTTTGTTGGGACTGCTGATTGCCATCCCTTTAGCAGCAGCAAAGGTCACAAGTCGCAGACCATTCGTTGGTAGCGGAAAGAAGGCTTTCCGCGCCAATAACAGGACGAAAGAAACTTTCTTTTCCGATCTGCGCATTTGCATCCCCGATGACAATCTTTACATCGTGTGTTGGGCACTCTCCGTAGGCCTTATCAAGGCTCTCATAGAACTCATCCTTCACGTCATCAGGTTTATCGTTCGTTGGGGCATAGATGCTGATCAAGCTATACTTCATTCTCAACACGCAAATGCGGTGGCTTATCGGCTTCCACCGGATAACACGCTTCATCTGCTTCCCAATCACCATGAAGCCGTTCTGCTCTGTCACCGCCATAGTAGATGTTGTATTTGAATGAAATGTGCGCTATGGGATTCCCCGCCCGGAATTCACGTTCCCCAGTTCTGGGCCACCATATTTCCTGGATTACTGCCACACTCACGTCGACCTTCTGCAGCTCACGAGCCAGGAGCCCAACATGTGCGTGTTCATTCAAAGTTCTCACGTTCCAAGATCCGACTTTCCAATCGTTGTCCTTCATTCGTTGCCGGGTCTGTTGCCGTTGAATCAATCCGTTTGCTTTACTTTTGCCTTTCTTGGTAATTGTAGAATCTTCGGTAGGCTACCTTACCAGGGTTGCGCTACCTACATCGCGTTGAAGGGGCTGCCTTCTCGATACTGACACGATGCAGCATGATGTGCACAGTTTAGTTTAGAGTCCCTCGCTGGCACTCGGACGATGATCAGCCACGCCTAACATGGGGCATGGAGACGCTGTTGTGAGCCGCTCAGCCCCTCCGGAGAGGAGCAAATTCCCCTTCCCTGTCAGCATACGACCATAGTTCCCACAGAGATAGGAGCTGCTGGGTTTTATTCCTTCAGGTTGGCCAAGTACCAATGGTACGCTTTACCCCGTGCCAAATGGCATAATGGACAATTGATTTTTTAGTGAAAACACTAAATTAGTTGTTTGACTAAGTGGTGTTGGAATAAACACTGACGGAGTGTAGCTAACGTACGATGGGGCACTTGACCCACATAATCGAATATTTACCCTGAAATTTAATTATATACACCAACGTTGTTCTGAGAAAAAATATGGCTCTCGCTAATTTTTATAATCACTGTAAATTCTATAGGAATATGCGAAGGTTCTACGAAATTGAGGTCATGTGTCCGAAGGATTTTTTTAAAATCTTTTGCTCATTTGTCGTAAGGCGCTACGGAGCCGAAATCATATTTCTAGTACAATTTTAATCTTGATTCTTATAAATAATATTAGTTTTGGGGAACCGAAAAACTCGCGGTTTGGTCGAGGTTAAGGCATACAATAATACAAAGGAAAGGGATTTAAGGTATCGACTAATTACGATTCTAATAATTACATGGTTTAGATGCTTAACGATGTTTCATCTGTAACGAAATAAACAAATATTTTCTCGGGAGACGGGAGGAAGAAATACGAGAGGGAATAACGACAGACATTGATGAGGAACAAGAAGAAGACATTCGTGATGGGGTACGATAAGGGGACAATGGTTACAGCCTAACATCTGCTACTTTCAAGAATTGGTGGACAAGGGACATGTATTCGAGGTCAAGGCACCCCCAACACTTCCCTAATAGGTTTTCGTTGGACCCGGAGATGTTCATTTAGCGTAGATCTAGGGCCACGATGCTCATCGCACGCCCACACGACATGGTCAATGTCCTGATAATCTGCACCGCAAACACAAAGGTTGCCTTCTGAGAACCCCACTCTAAAAAGATGTGCGTTTAAAGTGTAGTGATTGAACATTAGACGACACATGGTTTGAATGAGGTCTCGTCCCTAACAGTTCCTGAATGATATTCAGAAGAAATTCCTTAGAGAAATTTCGAAAGATTTGCAAAAATATCTTCCTGTAGTTTTGGAAGAGTTTTCTTAAGAAATAACTGAAGGTATTCTTTGAGCAAATCCCAAAATAATTGCTGAAGCAATCCCTTAACAAAGATTGTAAGAGTTCCTAATTAAATTTCTGCTGCAATTTCCAGAGGCATTGATAAAGAATTTTACAAAAGGATTTCTCTTAAAGGGATTTCGAAAGGTTTTCCTGAAAAAAATCCGTGGGTTTCCTAAAAAAATCTCTGAAGTGTTTCCATAGGAAATCAAAACAAATTGTCAATGCAACTTACAAAAGAATTTGTAAAAGATTTAATAAAGGAATTTCTAAAAAAATCTAAAATAATTCGTAAGAGAATTCTCAAAGGAATCCCTATATGAATTTCCGAGTAAAAATGGACAACCCAAACTAATTTTTAAAGAAAACTTCCTTTAGGATTTCTCCTAAAGGAATTTTCGAAGGTATTATTAAAACAATTTCCATATGTGCTACTGAAGGAATTTTGGGACGATTTTCCATAGGTATTTCCAAAGAAATTTGCAAAGCAATTCCTAGCAGAATGCGTGAAGGAATTTCCGAGAACAAACATATATCCAGAAGTTCCTTAAATCTTTCTTAGAAAATTCAAAGAAATAATGGTAACATAATTTCAAAAATACATTAGGAAATTCCTTTAGGAATTCTTTTAAAAACATGCTTCGGATATTCCTTCATCAGGTAAAGTCAAATTACAATTACGTCAATATACATTGGCGTAACTACAGGGGGGCTAGGGGGGGCTATAGCCCCACCTAGAACTAAGTTAGCCCCCCCTAGAATTTTAGCCACTTTGCATGAACATTGTACTTATCTAGCTCTCTGATTATATTTAGGCATAACTGCCAGGAATGAGTTCTCTTCATTAACATCTCTCTCTACGAAACATTGAATCTATTTTTGCCTTTCTCGTACAACAAAGTTGTACCGAAAGGCTATCATTTCACTCCGAAAACGAACTTTTGATAGAAGCCTCTGAGACCCATAGTGTTATATACCAATCGACTCAGCTCGACAAACTGAGCACATGTCTGTCTGTCCGTGTGTATGTATCAGGGTTGTTAACGTTAATCAACGATTAACGCCGTTGACGTTGATTTTCACTTGGTTCAACGTCAACGCCGTTGCGTTGAATTTCTTGGATTATAACGTTAACGTGAACGGGTTGCGTTGAATTAACGTCAACGGGTAGCGATAATCTACTCGTTAACTTATTCTTCGTCTGCCATCAGGTCCTGTGTTAGCAACAATCATATCGTTTCTAAGTGAATGCGGTTTCCATGGGTGATACATGGATTTTTTCTTAAACAATCATAGTTCACCGCTATGAAAATTGTCATTCTGTAAATATTTTCAATTCAAGTCAGACCATATTTTGGCAGAATGTGAAAATTATTGAAACTGATAAGAGATAATCTGCACGTACTCAGCAGATTGTTCAAGATGTGCGCATGAAAAGCACAGTTTTTGGCTGCTGGTGTTAGATGCTGCCTACATATGTTCATGTTTATAAAGCAGTTTTCATGGAATGGAAAATGTGCTTCAATTCCAGCTGTCAATGTAATGGTGCTTTCCTATTTTCACTAAGTTCTTATCTAACTATAAATTGATAATGAACACTTAAAGAATAAAAAAACAGTATTCAGCTCTATGGCATATAATAAGAAAGAAGTAGGTACATAAGTTTTTCTTTTAATTCATGCAAAATTCTAAATGAAAATATTCTTCGACAGAGCCATGAATACAATTTGGTAGCAAAATCATTATTTTCTAAAAACAAATTCCGGATCGCTAACAAAATTTGATGATTTCTTATTGCCTGTTACTTTATGTGATAAATTTGAATTCGTATAAAATGCTATGATATTTTGTGTCAAATATACTGTTATCTGGGTAATGATAATAGCATAATAGCTGAGTAATGACGGCTTTAGCAGAGTTTGTTTTAATATTGGAATGTAAATTTTGTATGATCTCAAATTTGTTTCCACATGTATCATTATAGCAAACGACCTTCACTAAAATTGATCGACAAAAACTATTTTGCCAATAAACTAACAAAATCTGCCAAAGTGGTAGTTTGAAAATTGGGTCGTAACATTTCATAAAGCTACTCATTAACGTAAAAATAACGCAGCCGTTAACGTTAAATTAACGTAAAGCGTTAACGTTATCGTTGATTAACGTTTTATCAAAATTAACGGAAAAATCGTTAATCGTTGAAAATAACGTCAACGGATTAACGAAACGGCGTTAATCGTTGATTAACGTTAACAACCCTGGTATGTATGTGTGTATGTGTGTGTGTATGTGTGTGTGTATGTGTGTGCACAAAAGCTATAAAAAACATTAGACAACTTTTCGTATAGTAATCCTTCACCGATTTTCTCGCAACAAGTTTTATTCGACAGTGGACAAAGCCTTGTTGATCACTATTGAATTTGATAACAATCGGTCATTGCGTTTAAAAGTTATGAAGAAAATGGTGCCATATAAACTCCATATAAGGTTGGTGTCCTAATTAAATGCAAGAAAGGCACCACCAACGCTAGGTGGATTAATCTGGGGTTTTTTTAAATCGAACTTCGAACAATTGTTATATCGTACGATAAGAATGTTGAACACGAAAATCAGTACGCTCTCTTGATTCTCTAACGCCAGAAATCATTACTTTAAGAAATTGAAGTAGGAACAGTGGTCCCATGCTGATGCAATGCTGATTGAATAGATAATAGAAGCAACAGACTAAAAAAACAAACACAATTTCTAAAATTTTGATTGGATAAAGAAAGTTCTAGTGGCATACTGAACTGTCTGTATGGTCTTAATATAAGCATAAAATGTTGGACAAATTGATTAAGGAACACAGGATGTTTAGCTTATCGGCATATTTCTAAAAAATCCTGATTTAAAATTGGTTTTCTCAGCAAGTATTTAATCTTTATATATTTTAAAGTTTTTACAGAGTTTTGCGAGTATATTTAATTAAACCTAGCGTGTTCATAGTTCTTAAAGATGCATGGCCTTTCTGAAAGAAATATCAAAAGAATCTTTCCGAAAAAGTGAGAGCCAAATACTACGTATCATATGTCTGTATCGATCCAGATATTTTGAAAGCATTTCTTTCTGTAGCTTTGAATGGTAATTTGGGGAATTTTCCTGCTATTTCCACAAAATCAATCCAAGAGATTCCAGAAAGGCAAAATCTTGAGTTTTCAAGAAGAGGTAACAAAAATTTAAATGAGAAAGAAATTGGAATTCTTTCGGATGGTTAAAACTCCATAAGCGTCTTACTATAAGCTCATATGTCTTTCTAATCGCATAAAGATTTATGGAATCTGACGATAGAAAATTCGTCACTCACACTCAACCTTCTGTGAAATGATGGTTCTCAGATGAATCGACAATGCGCCTTTCCAATCACAGGCATAATCAGAATTTTGAAAGAAAATTTCTTTTGTCTACTCTGACATCAACGTCAGATGATTTGCCATCCATGGAGAAAGAACTTCTGCAGCGTTGCCAAGCGATTATGATTTGGACTTTGAAGTATGTTCGTCTCGGGTCTACCTCCTCTAGCGTATCAGTACCGCGGGAGTGCAACCGACGCCATTGTTTGCTATCAACCCTTTCTTTTCATAAAAAGCTGGTCCTGAAAAGAGTCGATTTTCAATCCACCAAACGTCTTTCGAATCATTCACGTCACAGCAATCAAACGTTAATCCCAACCTTGCGTTAAAAATTCATTGCTGCTGCTGTCCGACGGCCGCACGATGATTTTCCGCTAAGACGCTAAGAATAAATGTGCAGCACCGCCACTGATATCCCGAGACCGCAATCGACGCCTAAAAAGAACAGATTTTCTTTCCACAAAGCGCTTTTCTAATCACTGATAGAAGCGAAACGATAGTCTGAGCATTGCGTGGATATTTCTCTTGAGTACTGCTATTTTCGGCGACGGCCAGCGCATTCTAATCCATAGTTTTTAATAGTTGGGGAAAATCTTAAAGAGTTCGTCGATTGATTGATACCAAAATCTCGAAAATCGTTACTTTTCGTTAAGGTCTCAAATTTGAATATGCAGAATTACCTCCCTATCTTCGCAAAGGACGTAATCCTACGTCAAAAATTAGCCCCCCCCCTAGAATTTGTCGTTAGTTACGCCAATGTCAATATATATAAAATCCATCATCATCATCGATGCGAACAGAATAGTTTATCAGTGCCTCAAAAATAAAAAATATGATTTCCAAACAAAAAATCCATAGGTCAAACTTTGTCAAGATACAAAATTATTGAATTATAAAAAGTCAACTAAGTGGCTGCTTAAAAGGCAGCTTTTACGTGTGAAACACAAAGTCTCTTGAACTGTGATAATGTAGTTGCACGTTTGATATGTGTAGGCATCGAATTGAAATAATTGATACCTTTAAAAAACAAAGAATTTTGTGAAGCTCCATGCAAAAAGTATGGTGTTCTTATATCTTCCGCGTTTCTAGTGTTATATCTATGAATGTCACTTCATCTTTCCATTCGATCACACAAATATCGAGGCTGCAATCCGTTAATTACTTTAAAAAGGAACACCATTGTCAAATACACAATTATTTGCTTCACCGAGAGCCACTGAAAAGTATCCAACAAAAAAGATGAGGAAGTGAATCTGCTACATCTCAAAATCAAACGCATAATCTTATTCTGCAAACGCTGCAATCTCGATGTTTGTGTCTGATTTGCTAAAAACAAAATGGAAGGGCAAAAGTCCAAGTGAGGAGAGATGATTGATTTGTACAGCTGTATTTTACTAGCAATATTTAATTCGTTTTTCAATCGACAGAAGATTCCATACTTCTTGGCTATTTTACGTACGCGATCAAGTGTCTCTTCATCAATTTTCACAGAGACATGCGTGCCTTTCGAGTCTGTACAAAGTGTTGTCATCGGTAATAGCGAGGAGGGTGCAGAATCAGTGCGACGTCAACTACCTGATGACCGAGGAACAAAAAGGTTGTGGATGCAATAGGTACACGAGGCTGCAAGGATCAGGTCATCATTGATGCAGTCGTTGTTGGCCAGGCCACAAGCAAAGAAACCTGAGCATGGCGTATATCGACTATAAAAAGGCATACGACTCAGTACCTCACTTGTATCTTCTTAAGATACTGCAGTTGTATATAATAGATGGTAACGTCATCAGGCTAATGCAGCACGCTATGGGCATGTAGAGCACATCCCTACACATTACCGATGGAGAAAAGGTGTTACGGTCCAGGACTCTCAGCATTAGCAGGGGCATATTCCAAGGCGATACCTTTAGTCCTCTATGGTTTTGTCTTACCATGAACCCTCTTAGCAGAGCACTCAACCAACACAACTATGGCTATCATTTGAACAGTGGGGAAAGGAGTACAAACGTTACCCACACCTTCTTTATGGACGATTTGAAGCTGTTTGTGGAATCTGTGGAGAAGCTGCACCAATTCCTGCGGCTTGTAACGGTATTCAGCAACGACATACGGATGAAGTTAGGTATCGATAAATGTCGATCCATACATCTACACCGGGGTCACCTGGTCGATGCCGACAGTTTCCGCGTCAACGAACAGGAGGAGATTCGAAACATGGTTGAAGGCGAAACGCACAAGTTCCTAGGTTTCCTGCAGCTGAAAGGAATTCGCGGTACAATGATCAAGAAAGAGCTGCAGGAAAAGTTCTTGCATCGTGTCAAAGGTATTTTGAAGAGTTTCTTGTCGGCCGGGAACAAAGTGAAGGCGATAAACACGTTTGCCGTGCCCTTGTTGACGTACAGTTTCGGGGTTGTGAAGTGGACCAAGACTGACTTGGAGGCGTTAGAACGAGCAGTACGAGTGGCGTTCATTAACCTTCCGGGACTCCAATAGTCCTGGATCACTCATGTAGGTCCACCTCTTGTGAACGACAAGCGAGCTTTTTTCGAAGGTGTTGTACTTTTTACAACAGTGCGATATCCGGGGGGGGCCTCCTTAGCCGTGCGGTAAGACGCGCGGCTACAAAGCAAGACCATGCTGAGGGTGGCTGGGTTCGATTCCCGGTGCCGGTCTAGGCAATTTTCGGATTGGAAATTGTCTCGACTTCTCTGGGCATAAAAGTATCATCGTGCTAGCCTCATGATATACGAATGCAAAAATGGTAACCTGGCTTAGAAACCTCGCAGTTAATAACTGTGGAAGTGCTTAATGAACACTAAGCTGCGAGGCGGCTCTGTCCCAGTGTGGGGATGTAATGCAGAAGAAGAAGAAGAAGCGATATCCGGAAGGTTAAGCATCGCATGTGCCATCCAAAATCGTCCATTAAGAGAGTCAGCCTGCCACGTACAGTAGGATGAAGAGCCGTCACCGATATACAAACACAGTGTGTTCCGCAGATCCAGCAGTTACGAAGATACTTCGTGGAAAGCCAGAACCGCCACGAAATCTAACGCGCTGTGTGTGAACCTGACCACGGATTCAGTGCCCTGCATCTGGCACAGGAGGACTATCAGCTGAATTGCGACATCAAAAGTGTCGAAGAGATGATCGCATCGTGGAAGCAGAAGGGGTTGCATGGGACGCACCCCCATCAACTGGAGCTAGAATATATCGACAAAGTGGCGTCGAATACGTGGCTGGTGCGGTGTGAACTCTTCTCAGAAACAGAAGGATTCATGGTAGCCATCCAGGAGCGGGTAATTGCGACGAAGAACTATCGGCACTATATATTGCACGAAAACGTGGAGGACCACTGCAGAAAGTGCAATTCAGTAAGATAGACGATCGAACATATCGTGTCCGGGTGTTCAGGCTTAGCTGATTCAGCCTATCTCGGTCGCCATAACAAAGTAGCCGAGATTGTGCACCAACAGCTTGGTATAAAACACACATGGTTAACCAGTTTGTCGCCTACTACAAATGTGTGCCTGACCCGGTTCTGGAAAACAGTTTCGTGAAGCTGTACTGGGATCGTGAGAAAACTATGATAAGTTGGTAAAATTTATTACACTGTTGATATGTTTTCTAAGAGAGTGAGTTTGTGCTAAACGTAAATACCTCGTGGCTTCTCCCAATGAAAATGAAAATCTTAACACTGATGGAGAGTCACCGTGTTTGTAACTTTTCAGCTTGCATTGACGAAGGTCACCCAAGCTGGAGAAAATAACACATTTCTGTTGGCTCCGTGGCCGTGCGGTTAGCGGCATCAGTCGTCTAAGCGTATTTGCATGTTAATAGCTAAATTTTCTAACAAAACTTTGAAACATAATCAATTCTTTTTCAATTTTGTAAAAAATGTCAAAAAATATCATAACTCAGTTGTATTAATAGCCTATTCAGATTACGCCATTAATGACATAATAATTGGCGTTTCAGGGTAAATACGCTTTATGATGTCATTATTTACGTAATATTCCATACATTTTGCGCTGTCAAAAGATACCCGCTAAAAGAATTTATTACGAACAATTATTACGAGAGAGCTTTCGTTCTAACTGGGATGCAGGGAGAAATTCAACAAAACAAAACTGTCAAGCGTCACGCTCTCTTTGCCAGAGAGAAAATTCTCTCTGTTTTCATTTCGTTTCGTAGTTGACAGTCATGCTCTTTCTGTCGCAGCAGGGTCGAATGCATGTTAGATGGAAATCTTCTGAGCGCTGAAGAATAACTCGGATTGTGATGGTTTTGTGGAAAGCATTTTATATGATGAAAAATAATGATGATAATTATTTATTCTCCACTTATTCAACATGAATTGTTTAAAAAACAGATCCTCTCTAGAATTAACATGAAGTATTTAACTTAAACCTAGATTTAACTGAACAAATCGAATAAATTTTCAAAGTTCAAGGACCAATGCGGAAGACAATTTAAAACGTAGGAATGGTTGTAAAACGAATATATTTGATGAATAAACATGATTTCATAAATTGTTTCAATTCTGCTCCTTGAATGGCTTAATATACTTTGGATTTCAACATTTTCCACGTGGGACAACTGTATGATTTGAATGGGATGTATATATAAAGTAGAATAACCTTAAATAAAACATGGATTGGTAATGCATTAATTCATCCAAAATCCAGTTTAAATTATATCACATTCACACGATTCGATTTTGTTAGAAGCTGTATCATTGATTGTCGAGTAGAACGCAATGGTTCAGTTTCCATTTTTGAAAAAAAATTAAATTGCTGAGTTGCCCTTCATACATGGAAATACATTTTAGTTCGATAATATTTCTTGAAAATTGGTACAATCGTCCTTTTTTTATTTATTTGTGAGAATTCCCAAAAGTATCTATTTTTTTCTATCAAATCTCCGTTCGATCATAGTACAGAATCAAAATACTTTTTAAACTTAAAAATAAATTGAGGAATAGTCTGATTCAACTAATGAATGTAGCTTCGCTCATTATCCTTAATGAGAGCTTCAAATATTCTTCGAAAATCCCTTTTCATATTTTTTTTTATATTTTTTTTTTCGTAGAAACTTTGTTCAGAAAAAAATGTTCGATTGTCGCCACACAAATGCTTGATTTCGCAAATTAAATTTTAAAACTCTCCTTGAATTCAACCCTGTATTAGCGTGCAAATGAGGAAACATGGAAACGTCAAGATATATTATCTTGCTGTAGTCTGAACACCTCGTAATAATTGGATACCCTATCACTTAACAAAGTCATAAATAGCCCAATCTGAATAGGCTATTTTAACGGTTGTTATAAATAACTTATTTTGTTACAATTGTGTTATAATTGTAAACCAATTCTATTAGTTTTGGTAACCCAGATTATCAGATTGAGTTTCATTAGTTCTGGCTTGCAATACCGATGGCACTTTGAAAGAGCATCGAATATTTTTGCTAGTAACTCAAGGTGCAAAATATAATACGATGTATTTGGAAGATCACAATTTTTTTGTGGTTTAGACGGAGTCGAAAGGGCTCTGGATGATCGCTGGATTGATTAGAGAGTAAATCAAGAGCACGTCAGGGAACAATTTAATTTAAAACAGGTTGGGATTGCAGGGCTGGTAAATCGCTGGGTTTAATTGTTCTGGTTTGGTTCTACTTTCACTTGAGCTGGTGATCCGAGCAGATCACCAAATTGCGATGCTTTTGACTTCCAAAAATGGGATGCACTCTATAACTGACAATAGATTATGCGCTTGCCAGTAATGTTGCTTTTAGTAGTACAATGCAATCGCACCAGATTACACGGCCGAATTGCATTGCCAATGAAAGACATGTTTTTTTAGAAATAATTTCGTAAACACACTGTTTTCGATTTTTGCCATAATATTTAAATTGCCTACAAGAGATTAAAATGTGTAATTTTGTTGAATTCAAACTGTTTTTACTTTAATCAAAATGACAGTTATTATAATACACGATATGAAAAACACCCTCATTGAGTAATTAAGCAATCCTTCTGATTTTTATTCATTTCGTCAAATCATTCCGAATTATTTTCCACAATTTATTCGATCCATAAATATGTCCGATTTTCCATATTTCCCCTAATTTGTTTGATTTCCACAATTCCTAAATTTGTCCAATTAGACATATTAGTCCATTTTATGCACATTTCCCTAATTAGCGCAACTACCTGTTTGGTCAATTTGGTCGATTTGTACAACATGCCGCTTTCCTGGATTTTCATAATCTTTCCAATTAAACAAATTTACTCACAATGACTAGTTTATCTTTGTTGCATAGTTAATGTTTTCTCCCTTGTTTCAGGTGGAGAACTATCATGCAGCCAGGTATCTTGCTACAAACGACACGATTGTGAGCCCAAGTTTATACCAGGCCGATGCTGCCCAGAATATGACAACTGTCCTCCTCTTGGTAAGCACTCGTAAGACATCGCCATCACTTGGTTACTAATTTCAAAATTCCTTTCAAGAAAACTCCAACATCGCAGAACCCACCTCACCTGTGGCCGAGTCCAGCGAACTGAAGGAAACCGAACTTGTAACCGATGACCTGCTAGACGCAGAAAACAAGAAGCTGTCGTCGATCACATCCAACGACGTTACAGCAGCTGGTACAACCACGCCAAGCACAACAACCGTTAGCACCGAAGGTTCAACAACCGCCAAGCTTCAAATTCCAGCCGCAAGTAACAACCCACTGGGCATTAAAATCAAAGAGATCACAAAACCGGAGGAGATCCGATTGACCGATTCCAGGCCGAAAATCACCACAACGACCGGCAGCGCTAACAGTCTCGAAGTTGTGGCTCATCCATCCACGGAGTCATCCTCTGCCACGTCAGGTCACAGCGAAGAAGCCGTAAACCTGGAACACTTGGACCTCAACATAACCGACGACGGCGAAGAAGGAATGAAGAATGTCCGACACACTGAAGACGAGTTGCCAGCCAACGGAACATCTGAGGTTACCGATTCAAGCGAAAGCTCTACTGCCGGTCCATCTGATTCGTCGTCGTCTTCGGTGGAAATTGAGGCTTCGTCAGAAGTGAACAGCTTCAGTTCGACAACAGTCAGAATATCAGTTCCGTCAACGGTATCGACTACCACCGCCTTGCCCGATGATGTATCTGACGAAGTTACTAAAAAGGATAAACCACTGCCTGCCGTGGTTCAAATCGGAGATAAGCTGGTAATTGTGGATCACAACCAACCTAAACCGATTACGGTGATTCAGGTCGAGGAGGTCGCTGGGTTGCAGCGAGGAGAGGACGATATTTCGTATGATCAGGAAATGTACACAGATAGAGCACCAGAAACTCCTAAACATATGAAACTAGAGAGCGGCGAAGAGGAGATGTTGTCAACACAAGCGGATTCCAGTGTTGCTTTCGAGACGGTTTATCACGGGGGATCGACGGAGAATCTGGCTTCGGAAGAAGTGTTCGAAACGCAGCATTATACAGAAGGGCCAGAGAATAGTGCTGAAAAAAATGAGACTCACAGTGATCAGCTGTTGGCAAGCAGTGAGGAGTTCATTCAATTGACGCCCTCTTCGGACAAGCCGGTGAGATTGGAAGAAGAGCATACGACGTTGAACTCGTTGGCAACGAGTGTGGAGGAAGGAAGCACAACCTTGGCGGATTTGGGTATGAGTTCGGCAAGCTCAGAGGCGTCAGGAGATGAGGTGTATGAAACACATTTTTATACCGAAGGGCCGGTAAGTTCCTCGGAAACGACAGAGGCAGTAGGAAATGCACTTGGTGACACTTCGGAATCGGCAACGGCAGTGAAGGAAACTCCTTCGGATGATATGGCGGCAACTGAGAGCAAGCCTTACATTGAAGATGATGAGCATGATTTGATTCAACCTGGGTTCCAACCCATTCCGGAAGATTTCAGCTTAAGAGATCAACCAGCGATGGAAGATGATTTGGAACCATCGACGGCTTCGGCGAAAAGTGAGCGCAAAGAGGACGTAGGAACCCCAAAAATTCTGTCGGAAGTTCTTGAGTATAAGCACAATACGAGTAGTTCAACGGAAACTACCAGCGAAGGGGACAATGATGTGACGATTTCACCATCGTGGCTAAAAGAAGAGTCGAAACCGATGCTCCGGGCCCCAGGTGAGCCTCACTTGATTCCAGAATGGGAACGAAGCAATGTCACAGTCAGCAACTCGTCGCTTGAAGAGGAATTCAGTGGTGCCGGAGAGTTTCACGTATTGAAAATGAATTCCGAGGAGTACATCGATAGTTCTGCTGAGGGAAGCGGGGGACATTCAATTAGGAAGGAACCCGAGGAGACAACTCTAGCGCCATCAAAGAGTTCGCTGCAGGATATCGATGCGTTGGAAAGTGGGTCCTCTTCGGAGTCAGACAGTGTAAAGCATAACCCCAAAAACGACGTCGAAAGTGTCAAGTATGATGAAGATGAAAACAGTACAGTTCAAGAGGTACTACCCAAACAGGTAAAACCTAGTGTTTGAGTTTGAGGTTCGGCAGTGCATTATAGGATTATAGTAGAATTCAATCAAACTGAACTAGGAACTAGCTAATCGAATTTACAGAATCAAGTATTTAGCTGATCTGCAGCGATAAGAAACAGGTGTTTGCGGAATCCCTCGTTTCAGGAAGGAGTTAGAACTAGGTGCCAGTTGATCGAAAGACGCAATTCTTCGATTTTTTGTCTTTGACTATTCGATATAGGGTTATTTATGATTCCTCCTGTTTTCGATTCGCCCAGAGGCCCAATCCGTTAGCGAAGTGAGAGATGGTTCTAAAACAGTACGCTTTAGACGGTTCATTTTAGTGCCATTACCCTCGGACGCACAAGAACAAATTCTGAACTGGACACACACACACACATTGATCAAGCCAACCTTAATTACAAGAAAAACCTTAAATGAATTTGTTTGACCAATTTCCAAACAGTTCAACAAATCATTAAACATGCTATTTGACTGATCCGTCGAAATTGTCTCAAATCTATTTCTGAGTTGGGGTGAGATTTTTCCGATCAACGAAAAATTATGCAAACACCCCAAAAAAGGAAAAAAAAGTGCAATCACTCATTAAGTTTTCGTTTATATATATTTCGGTCTATTAACTGATTGTGAACCAACGGAAGTAGTAGCTGTCAGCCTGTAGTCCTCAGAGACTTCATGTTATGGTGAAGCGACGAACCCTAGATGAAAAATTGTACAAAATATGAAACAGGAACATATCCATGGCAAATAGGAATGCGAAAAAAGTCAAATTTACGTTCGTATAAGGCGTATCCTCCTATATTCCTCCCCAAAATAACTTTAGTTACACGTAAACTGGCTCAAATGATGATCGAAGCAAATTATTAGTCGTTGTTGTAAGTTATTTATTACGAAAAGGTTTCTCAATTTAGGCAGCACAACACCAAAATTTAGAAGAAAAAACACTAAAACTGGAGA
Organism: Armigeres subalbatus; assembly: GCF_024139115.2. Lineage (NCBI taxonomy): Eukaryota > Metazoa > Arthropoda > Insecta > Diptera > Culicidae > Armigeres > Armigeres subalbatus. The sequence goes on along the minus strand of NC_085140.1, from coordinate 436,824,797 downwards.
AAATACACCGGAAATCAATCGACGAAACACTCAACAGAGAGGCATGTGATAGTTCTTACGTTACGTTGAAAAAAAAATACCATTTCAATTGAAATGGAGTTGAATCCTTTAATTGAACGACATTATTTGTAGAGACCCAATAACACACCAGGATCGACAGAATGAATAACCGATCCGGAATTCTTAGTTTAAGTTTAAGACTGTTACTAGCGATAGTTGATGATTATTTGCAATTACACACTGAATTGAAGGAATATGATTATTTATTGATTATTTATAGTCGATGCTGAATGTCTGCTCATGGACATTTGGTTGATTTCAAGTTCATCTTCATTTCAAGTGTCAATAAAAAAAACGACGTAGTTAGTCGAGGGCGGGACCAATAAACCCGCCACCCTTAGAAAATAGTAGGCATTTTCTCAATTTGTATCATTATTATTAATATTATTATAACTTTCATAATGACTTTAGGTAAATAAAAAAACAATTATCATTTCATTCATAGAGAGATAAGTCCCCCAAAAATCCCTCAAATGTTCGTGTAGAATTAGTGAGAATCGTTAGGAAATGACATGCAATTATTACTGATGAAAAAGAAAGTCATACTTGTAATTCGAATTATTCAGTGTAAACTATATCAGTTGATGATGAGGAAGCCATCTGTTCGTCTCTCCTAGAGGTCTCTTTCAAGTAGAACCATACTGGAACTAACTATTCAGTGCGTACTATCTGAAAGAAGGAATATTCCGTGGAGATGGAAAGATGATCAGGTGGCAAAGAATTATAATCCCTTGCTAGACGAAACAGTCGATCAATTAAGGAATGTAAAATAAAATTAAATGGAAACAAAAACAACATTTATAAAATAATGTCCATTTTCACTATTGTCGCTATCACAGTCCAGAAATCTATGAGGTATGAATTGTAATTGTTATTTATCAGCCTCCACCCCGGCTGACACCGTTCGCCCGTTATTACACTTAAGTTAAGTGAAACCCTACCGAGCCTTTGGCTTACCAGATGACATTACCACTAAAAGCTCAAAATAATTTTCTTATTACCAGATTATTTTTTCTTAAAGGATGACATTTTATTCTAGGGATGGATAAAAAGGAGAACATATGGAGAAATAGAACTTATTTCTCACAATGTGGTGTTAAATAAATATATTTGACAGATTTTTTGATAGCATTGTTCATTTATGCAATACCAAACTTTTCCATGTCGAATGCAGGTTGCAAACAGAACGATCGATTTATTTCTTGAACTTTGAAACCATACGAAATTTAAATCCCATCTGATCAACATAAGGACCATTCTTTAACCCTAGGTCCAAAACAGCAGTGACATATTTCAATTAATTGCATATTATTCGGCAACCCGTACGAAAACCATTTTTTGTTAAATATCTTGGCTGTGCATATGCACAGCACATGTTTCGAAATGGGTATGTTAGAGAGAGCACCCAAGTAAGCGCTTTTAAAACCATTCACAAGAATTAGTGACACCGTGAAAGCGTGCGTGACGAATTGCTGCCGCTAAACTTTTGTTGTCACCAGGAGCGCAGACTAGCCCACCGATGCGCTGCTAGAATGTGACATCACACGAAGAACATTTAAGGTGACACGGGAAGCACGAACAATCATCAAATCGTCATCATTTTCATCATTGAATGCTTAATTTTTTCTCTACAACAAATATGATTTTGAAAAAGTATCACCGGCGCGTGCTTACTCGTGATGTAGTGCTGATACATTTAGTGGAACGGGGGTGCAAAATGCCCTAGCTAAGCAAACACTGCTGGATTGTCTCATTTGTAACGCTATTCATAAGTATTTTTACATTATGCAACAGTTTAACAAGATAGCTAGTTGATGCAATTCAAAAATTGTTAAAAATCTCAATCATATTGATAATATTCACGTTTCAAAAAAGTGGTGATATTCTGTTGCCGGAAAACTCATGAGGCAAAACGCCTTTTAGCTGGCAACTACTAGGCAACAAAGTACCATGCGTCGGCGAATCAGCATTCTGGTATGGATAGTGCGTGGAGACGCAAGTACGTTGTAGGTTAGCGCCACTAGGGCGTTTTGCCTCGCCAAAATGTTAGATGTTTCTATAAAATGTGGAAATTTTCGGTTTTTCCGACCTTCCCATACACTATTTTGAAACTTTTTTCGCCTTACCTACATAATTTTAGATCTAGTGTTGTCACGGCCATCTTAATGACGGTAAATATGACGGAAACCACAAAAGGCGTTTTGCAGGGGGGGGCGTTTTGGGGCCTCTTCCCCTACAGTTACATCAAACAACTGAAAACCGAAATACGCCGCCCCAAAGTTACGAGGTGAAAATGCTAGAAAGAGACAAAAGATAGGAAAAATAACACGGTGTTTAGTGCCTCCCAGAGTCACCTTAAAGCACATGAGCACATGAGAGTTAGGCAGGGAGATAACAAGCACACATAGTAGGAACAGAGAAGAGAGAACGAACACAAAACTAACCCTGAATGAGAAAATCTTTTTGTCCCCCATCCCTGCTGTTTGGTTGATTTTCATGTACCGTTTTGCTTTGAATTGCCGGACGCTTCGAAAGCCGGACACTTCAATTGTTATTCGACTTTATTTACCATCTCAACAAGTATATCTTGGGTTATCAATGCAGTGAACAATTCTTGGACTTGAAACAATTTTAACAAATGTAAGTAAATCCGTGATCTGTGGTAAAACCTTGAAAATTAGAGGTAGAAGTTGAAAGCATGTCATAATCAACGGTGAATTTCGTTTTTCTTGAATGCAGTTTAAGACTCAACATTAGAGAAACTAAGCTCATATTTTCTATATTCTATCATTTGCAAGGGGTATTAGTAATTCATTAACATAATATGATAGCACTCTTTGTCATGAATTAGAGAAATTGCTTGGGAATTCATAGCTTTATAATTTATATTACATTTTCTGTATGTCCGGACTTCGAGGCAAGTTTTTACAATTGCTTCGATTTCCGGACATGCTGAAATGATGTTGAACAACTATTTATCAGTTATCATTGAAATCATTCGTAATAAGCAATCATAGTTACAATTTCATTAGATTTTAGTTGCTACACCCCAGAAGGAACATTGCTTGCTCTCAGCTTATCGATATTTACTTATACACATATTGTAAATGGTATCACTTTATTAATTGTACACAAGTAGCCAAACTTCAGTTTCTAGTGAAAGGTTGTCTTCAAATGTAGTTTTTTAACCATCCAAATTTTTGTAGAAAAAAACAAGTTCGTTAAACTAGCTTTTTAACAGAATTGTAGAAAAAGACACGTTGTGAACGACTCCCGTCAAATAAAAAAACTGAACATTTCTCGGACACGCCCGGATTTATCAATCCGCATGAGTTCATTATTTCAATCGCTCCTTGCAATCCTTGATTTCTAAAAGCAAACTAAAACGGATTTCAAAAGACACATAAATATCGCTAATTGCAGCTTACCCACGTTGAATTTGAGAGGAATGAGATTGAAGAAAATATTTCGTTACCCACAGACACGTCAAATGTCAAAGAGGTGTTCTACTTTGAAAGGGGAGAGGGGGAGATTGTATAAATTATTAGATTCCCAATGTTTTATATTGCAGTTAAATGCTCCCGCTTGGTTTCAAATGCTGTTTTTTGGTAGTCCTGATCAATCTCGGAGCAGAAACTTCGGATGGTACACACAACCGGGGGATGCCAGATTTCCATACAAATGTGTATAGAAACCTTACTTTACGGATTTATATTAATTGAGAAATATGAATGCTATATCCTAGTTGTCTTTGAACGGATTAAATTGGCTATTTGAAAATCAATATAGCCAAACTTGAAGTGTCCGGAAATTCGAAGCATAATTGTCCGGTATTTGAAGCATCCCTTATACTGTGTCCGGATTTCGAAGCAAGCGATGCTCAATGTTTTCGATTATATTAGCTATTTCGTTCATACAAAATGTCATTTTCACTACACTACAGCAAATTTGATAAGGTTAAAAGACTATTATTCTTCCATTTACTTCCACTATTAACTTTTTTATAATAGTCTTTTAACCTTGTAGCATTTCCCCTAAGACGCTCTAAAATAATTAATCAAATTTGATAAGTTAATTTTGACAGGGTGTGTTATCACTCAGTGTAAGAGCAAGATTACCGGTGGTGAGTTTAAGCCGTTTGACAGCGCATTATCAATACTTGACACTTTACCGGTCGCTACTAAACGCGCTGCTATAACAGTAACGCGACTGACAGGTGACCAAATTTGGTAGCGCGATAAGAGCGCTGCTATTTTATGAACTGTCAACTGTCAAACGTCACCGGTACGGAATACAATAAACCAAATTGAGAGCGGAAAATAGTGACCGGTACGGAAACGAGTGACGAAACTAAAATGAAAGCGCTGCGCGGGTGATTAAAATGCTCGCGATCGATAATGATGCTCTAAAGTACTTAATTCCGTTTGAAATATTGAACTAAAAATTCAGCAGTGCTTAAGTGTCCGGACTTCGAGTCGAAACGGTAGGTATTGTGCGTCACGTCGCGTTTGTTGTTTTCGAGTGCCATCATCCACCATATGGGAGTGCGACGTAAGGGACAGTCAGTCCACTTTCTATGTGTTGTTTGTTGCGCGACGATCGGTGGATCTCCTATGATAAGATGTTGCGAGCAGCATAACCTGTTGCGTCGCTCTTGAGTATGGGCGGATCCCTTACCGAATTCTCTTAGTGCATTCTGGTTGTATGAGGATGTTGCGATAATTTGAGTAAACTCGTTCGGTCGTTGGTTCGCTAGCTAGCTGAAACGATCCGTAAAATTCCTTTCGAGGAGAATATATAATGGACTCGCCCTAAGGAGAGTTTCTTCCGGGCAATTAATCAGCACACGTGATCTCCCAAGTGGAGTGGCGCTTAAGCCACGTGTTTTAAGGGCGGATCGGCCCTGCTAGCTACAGCGAGTACATTAAGTACTGCCTATCCCCCAGAAGTAATGCTGGGAGGTATTTCCTGGGGGAACCAGGGTATTAGCAGAGAGGGTAACTCAAGTATCCTTCCGCTACTTACGGGTGGGTTTAGTGGGTCAGCCTTCTGTCAACCCCACTCCCAGAGTGCTTCATCCCTCTATAAACAAAAAAAAAACATACACACATTACCGGTACCGCCCAGACCCTGTTCTAGAAAACGATCGTTTCAAGCTGTATTGGGATCGTACCATATTGACGAATCTCTTTGTTCTCCACAACTGCCCAGATATAATGGTTGATGACAAAGATCTGAAGAAAGTTGTCATCATCGACATCGCCGTTCCACTAAACCGTAACCTGGAGAAAACTCAGAAAAATCGCCGAATATCACCCGTTGGTTCCGACGATTGATCCTGTAGTTATATCAACCACTGGAATTGTACCGACGAAGCTTTTGGAAAGCCTAACAATGATGAGTATGAAAAATAAGTTGCCAGCTATCCACAAGTCGGTAATTCTCAGCACGTGTGCCATTGTCCGAAACTTCCTAGGCCAAGATGAAGTATATCTGGATCTGAAAGGAGAGCAGCAGAGTAGTTTGTGTATTGTTTGTGTATTTTACTTTCGAATGATCGACTGTTTATTGTTATTTTAACTTAAAACGGCTACGCAGTCTTTAAGGATTAAAACAAGATTTATATTTGTCCAACGTTTCGACACGTGTCGACACAAATATAAATCTTGTTTTAATCCTTAAAGACTGCGTAGCCGTTTTAAGTTAAAATGTGTATTTTACGTGTAACTAAACGGGCTTGGTGGTCATATGGCTTCTGCCTCATACGCAGGAGGTCGTGAGTTCAATCCCAGGCCCGTTCAATTCCTCCTACTTTGTATCTTTTCATATATTTCTCATGTTCCAGCAATCGCTAAAACTAGAAATAAGCTTTCATACCGTTTCCATCTTCTATACCTATACCTACAACTTGATTAGTTCTAGCAGGTAACTGTTAGAATTCGAAATGAGCCGAAAAGCTCGTTTCGGCATCCAATTAGAATATACACCACCACCCTTTCATTACTATCACATTGGCAATCCGTTAACCAAGACGAACCTCTGCCATAAAACCTAACCACAGATTCCAATAAAATTCCTCAGAAACTCGTGGCGAGTGCAGAGGTGTTCTCGGGTTGCAGTGGGCGAGTGACTGCATCATCAATTCCTTCCCCCATCCCCAATGACCGTGAGGACGTGGCCAGCGTCGTTATCGACCATCCAAAATACTAGAGCTCTCGAACTGTGCACATTGAGGTTGGAGAGCAAATCCCATGCTCACATCCATTGGTTCCCTGTGCAATTGCGATTGTTCTGATCGATCACGGAGTAGCAACTACGAAATGCACGGTCATCATGCTCATGCTCATGCTGTAGTGCATGTTTGGTTTCATCACCAACATCGGTTTGACACTTGTAGTACTGGCACGGTGCCCCGGTAGACCGTTATTATAAAATAAAAATGTCCATCAAAACCAAGTACAGAACTCGATTCCTGTGGTAATTCTGCACCTCTGGACCTATTTTTAAAAAAATCCCTAGGAAGAATCTCGAGAAATCTTGATTCGAAGTTTTTAATTAAGCAATTTCAAAATAATATATATTTTAACTCAATAATATCCCCAAAATACCTTCAACGCCGTCCAAAAAGTAATCAAAGTTGTTTTCAACCAGTTTACATTTGTTGCCTTAATTACAATTATATTTTTTTACAACTGATTAAGCTCACCAAACTGACTTAGGTATGTTTTTTGTATGGCTTGAAGCCGTCTATCTTCAAGAATGCTACCTCTCGTTCAGAACCATTCATTAATTCACGTGCAGGCTGCAGATTCTTTGTTGAATGCCATTCAGATTAAAGTTTGTATTTTTTTATTGTATTAACAAATGTATTCGAGCATCAGAAGTAAAGATTGGAGTACGGAAAAAAATGATGAAAAAAACCAACAGCTTGAAGATTTGTTTAAAGTAGTGTAGTTGTTTAGCATCATATAACAAGTTAGATCTTCGTCAGATGCTGTAACAATTGAATTGACGGAGCTTTATCATATTTTGAGATTTCCCCGCAAAAGGATCATCGGACTGGTAATGACTCCAAAGATGACGGTAAGGAAAAGCTACGATTTTCAAGAGTGAGCTCGGCATATAGAATGAGATGCACAAGAGAAAGAAAAAAAAATACAAGCTTAATGCATATTCTTTTGGGTTTTCGGCTACGACGAAGATAAAATATTCAATTTTTGAACTTTTAAAAACCTTTTAATAAAGAAACAAAATGAACGTTTGCTTATCTACGTCACTGCACATCTAGTTCTGAATTGTTAATACGATTTTTAAGTTGCTCGAGAAGCGCCATGTTGAGTAAATTTATGGGTGAACCAAGTACAGATGAGGCATCAACAAATCGCATAGAGTTCATTAGAATACCGATCTTACGGATTACGTCATTACTCTGCTTAAACATTAACAATTTTCTAATTAATATATCAATCAGCAGGTTCCGAATGATTTCAAAAAAGTGTACGCAAGATACAGCTCTTTGAAACTCGAGCATGGTTTTGAGGAAGCAATTGATGGCTTTGCTAGCAGCTGGAAAAAGCCGCTGTTTCCATTAACGTCAAATGACCATATCTTGAATTATCATGTTTCAGAGTTCTGTAGAGATACCGGAATAGGTTTTGGCTTACATATCAAACATGCTTTTTTCTAGTCCGTTGATTAGAACTTTGACGAGACTTGGCAGCAAAGATCGGTTAATAAGTGCTGTGATCGAGTATAACAGCTTCTAACTACTATTATTCTACACGAACTCTGGTCTTACTTCTCTCCATTATGAACATAAACACTAAATTAAAATTAATTTTTACCTTTCATTCTATTAAACATTGAAAGCAACACTTATACTAAACTCGAGTAAGTTAGCCATACAAAAACATACTTAAGTCAGTTTGGTAAGATAAGTCAGTTGTAAATATTTATAGTTCTAATAACGGCAACGCGTGCTTAGGGCCATCTTTGGCGTTGTGCAAGAGAATGGTTTATGGCGGCGAAGGATGAAACAGGCGAACCCAGTACCCAGAAGGTAGCTAAAGCTGGAAGGGTACGATGGGCAGGGCATATTTCAAGAATGCCGGACAGCAACCCTGCAGAGCTGGTGGTTAATTTCGACCGGCAGGTACAAGAAGAATTGAATCATTCCTTGTCGTGTTTCTGGACGAGCCGGACGTATTTTACTCCCGTGTCTCATCACGTGACGCGCTTTATACCGCTAGAGTTTTTTTTTCCCCCGTTTAGTATTCGGCGGGTTGTTTTTATATCGTTAAGTTGCCTACGCGAGTGTAAAGCTAGTTACAAGGTGATTTATCCAGCCGACTAGTTAAGGAAGCGAGCTGTTCTAGCGATGCTATTGCAGTCTCGTTAGTTTGGTTTTTTTTTTCATCAAGTGCTGCGACGACGATCAGTATCAATCAGCATCAGGTCGTCATCGACAAAGCTACCTACTCGGGTAGGCAGCAAACAGGCTAAGTAAAAAGATTGTATCCCATAGGCCTTTTCATGTGACACTGCCGAGACTGCACTTGTTTAAAATCGCTGAACAGGTCCGCAAGTCCGAAGCTGTCACTTTCATAGGAGAACTGTCAATTGACGGTAAAATCAGCTGATTTTAAACGTCTCGTGAAAAGGCCTATTGTCTCTTTGCATCCGTTTAACTTTCATCCACGCACCAGTGGTGAAGCTTTTGTGTGCTCTGCCTGTCGTTAGGCAAGGGTGGCACCGTTGCATTAGAGTGGGACGAAACGCAAAAAAGGTTGCCTGAATTATTATTAAAAACTTTGAATTTTTTTTCTTCTTTTTTTTTGTGTGTGTGTGTTTGTTTTGTTATTATTATAATTAAAACCTATTAGTATTATTTTTTTTCTCTTCTATTTTTTTTTTTGGGATTTTTGTATTACATTTTATGGACGAAGAAAACGGAGGCGAAACGCCTCCCAAAGACAATGTCGTTCGCATCGCGATTCTACCAGGCTTCTTCGCCTGGGCCTTGGGTTGTTTACTTTCGGCAGAAAGTGAAAAGTATTGATTTCCTAGGAATCAAACGTGATTTGACGCGTCGTTTTCCGAAAACTGATTTTCATCAAATCAATCGGAACAAACTACGTGTAACCGCACCTACATACCAGGATGCAAATGCTATCGCAAAAGACCAGAACTATAATGTGGAATATTTGGTTTATGTGCCCTCGCGGGAGGTCGAGATTGAAGGCGTAATTAACGCAGCGAGCCTGACTTGCAAGGATGTGCTTGCAGGAAAAGGCCGTTTAACCTTTTGTCTGTGCTCTGGGGTCAATATGACCCCAGGCCACTTTGAGCGGCTGCCATTTTTTTAGTTTTCAACCGATTCTCCTAATTTTTGGTAGTTTGGTAAAACTCGCCGAGATCTGTCTTCTATGTGCAAATTCGCTTGAAAAATCTTGAAAATATGCGCCACAGTGTACTTTTTTCAAAAAACTTACGTTGTCTGTGCTCTGGGGTCAAATTGACCCCAAATTGAAATTGCTATAACTTTTTTAATGTTTGGCCAATTTTGGATTTTTGGGGCTGTTTCGAAAGATAACTTAAATATCTTTAAGGTCGTTACCAAAGATTGACTATAGGTGGGCGGGTACATCGCGGGGAAGGGTTTTCGTAAAAAAGGTACAAAAACAGTGATTTTTCATGCTTATTTTACTTATATCTGAAAATCCTATCCATTTTGAACTGCACCTTTTCAATAAGGTTATGCAGGAAGGCGTGTGCTTTGACATGAGGCATTGATTAGTTTAGAGCTTGATCGCTAGGTGGCGGTATATTTGAATTCATTATTTTAGACTACTCAAGTAATTCCGATATATGGAATTCTCCTCAGTGTACATATTCTTATCGCACAAATTTGAAATTTGTAAAGATGACGTCTTTAACAAAGTTCGTCTAGTGGGAATGGACTGTCATGTGACGGAATAAATAATTAGTAAATTTACAAATAGGCGGCGCTAGTGTACTTGCAATATTCTTGCATATTTGAAATATTGCTTTAGCTTGAGATCCCTCATACCTACACCAAAGTTGTATTCGGCAACATTGTTCAGGATGTCCAGGACTACAAAGCGGTGCTCAATATAATGAGCACTTCTTCCAAGATGCGGCGCTAGTGAGCTGTTATATTTGAGTATATTGTTCCATGTGAGATCTGATGTATTTTGGTTTGTAGCATTTTTGGCAAACATGAATGTTGTGGTAGAGTTCATCATAAGTTTTGTTTGCATTCAACCTGCTCCAGCGATGCTGCAAATATGGAATGTGTTTTAGGTCATCCAAGAAAACCCTGGAATTAAGGCCTTTGGGTCTACATGCGTAACCAAAGATCAGCCAATTCGCCGCCTATTTGCAAAATTCACAATTATTACTTCCGTCACTAGAGTACTAGACAGTCCATTCCCACTAGACGACCTTTGATCAAGATGCCATTTTAACAAATTTTAAATTTGTGCGATAAGAATATTTACACTGAGGAGAATTCTATATATCGGAATATCTTGAGTAGCTTTGAGTAGTAGTAAAATAATGGATTCAAATATACTACCACCTGGCGGCCAAGTTCTAAACTTATCAACGCCTCATGCCGAAGCACACGCCTTCCTCCATAACCTCCATAGTTCAAAATGGGTAGGATTTTCGGATATAAGTAAAATAATCATGAAAAATCACTGTTTTTGTATCCTTGTTCACTAAAACCCCTCCCCGCGATGTACCCGCCCACCAATAGTCAATCTTTGATCACGACCTGAAAGATGATTAAATTATCTTTCGAAACAGCCCCAAAAATCCAAAATCGGCCAAACAATAAAAAAGTTATAGCAATTTCAATTTGGGGTCAATTTGACCCCAGAGCACAGACAACGTAAGTTTTTTTGAGCACAGACAGAAGGTTAAAGAATGCCCTGCAATCTACCGTGTATATTCTGGACTGCAAGGAATTGCATTCAGCAGCCATGGTAGATGGTAAAAAAGTATATTCGAAGTCAGGTTCGCTACGGGTAACGTTTGCCGGTTCGATACTCCCAAAATATGTAGATATCGAAAATATGTTGTTTCCGCGTCTTTTTGTACCCAGGGTTTTCAATTGTACCAACTGCAAACAGTTGGGGCATACTGCCGAGTTTTGCGACAACAAGCCCCGTTGTGGCAAATGTTTTGAAGGCATAGGGAGGAGTCCTGCCAACAACAAGTTACAAAGTGCGCTTATTGTGGCATGGACCCTCCCCATGGTTTGCAAGAATGTCCGGTGTACAAAAAGCGCACCCAAAAAGTTAAGCGTTCATTAGTACAGCGCTCTAAGCAGTCGTATGCAGAAATGGTGAAGTCGCAAGACACATCCGCAACTGCCAACGCAACGGATGCTATTTCAGCTGCCGTTCAAGTAAGTGATTTTTATGATGTCATTTCCATAGACGAATCGGACTCTGACGTAGCCGATATGGATGATTCTGCGGAGGTACACGTACCCGAAAAGAGGAAGAAACTGTCTTCCCAGGATTGCGCCGTAAGAAACAAAAATCATCCCTAGAAGCTTGCCAAAATCTGATGGTAATGGGGATTATTTAAAATTCGAAGCAGCCTGTCTATACTGCTCCTTTTGACCCATGTTGCAGTAAGACATTCCCGCCATTGCCTAAAACTGATGTTACAAAGAAACATCAGGTAAGGAATATCTCTGAGCAGAAAACTGCTACTCGCACTTCTAAGAAAAGAATCTCGTCCAAGCGAGGATTGATATCCTTTAAGGATCTTGTGGATCGTATTTTGAACTTGTTCAATATTCAGAATTCATTGAGGCCAATCATTGACCTCTTTATTCCAACAGTTGAAAGTTATCTGAAGCAATTGACTGTTTCATGGCCCCTTCTTGCAGGACTTGTATCTTTCGATGGATAATACGGCCATACAAGATACAATCACTGTGCTGCAGTGGAACTGTCATAGTCTGAAACATAAATTGGACGTGTTTAAGTTTTTAATTCGCAACTCCGATTGCGATATATTTGCACTCTGTGAAACATGGCTTTCTTCTGAAGATGAAATCAACTTCCACGATTTTAACATTATTATTCGCCAAAGATCGGAATGACAGTCATTATGGTGGCGTTCTTTGGGAATCAAAAATGTCACACTTTCTACAAAATTCCCATTCCGACTGTTAATGGTTTAGAAATCGTAGCTTGCCAAGTAAATGTAAAGAATAAAGACCTTTGCATAGCTTCAGTGTATATTCCCCAAATGCCTCACTTAATCGTCGGCATCTTTGGAGCGCAGTCTCTCTTTTATCATCCCCAGTTTTAATACTGGGTGATATGAATGCACATGGTATTGCATGGGGCGAAACTAGAGACGATAACAGAGCGCCTATTTTCTATGATTTGTGCGACGATTTCAACTTGAATATTTTGAACACAGGCGAAGTAACTCGAATAGGACCTCAAGGTCAGGAAAGTCGAATAGATCTGTCTTTATGCTCTAATTCACTATCATTAGATTGCACGTGGAAGGTAATCCAAGATCCCCATGGTAGTGACCACATGCCGATAGTCACTACAATCAAAAGCGGCTATCAAAGATCAGAGCCTATTAATGTTCCTTTCGACCTCATGAGAAACATTGACTGGCAAAAATTTGCATCGGCGGTAAACATTGGTATTGAATCAACTGATATTCTTCCACCACTGGATGAGTATCGATTTCTTACCGAATTAATTCATAAAAGCGCACTAGAAGCTCAGAAACGACGCGTTCCAAGTACATCTGTCATAAGAAGACCAGCCACTCCTGGATGGGATGATGAATGTACTAAGTTGTATTCCGAGAAATCAGATGCCTTCAAGGCTTTCCGTAAACACGGAAGGTCTGAGCTTTTCGAAGAGTATTTGAGGCTTGAAAGAAAGCTCAAAAATCTTCTCAAGGCTAAAAAACGTAGCTACTGGCGACGTTTTGTTGAGGGACTATCACGAGAAACCTCAATGACAACACTTTGGAAAACGTCCCGCAACATGCGGAACCGCATTTCCACCAACGAGAGTGAAGAATACTCCAATCGATGGATATTCAACTTCGCAAAAAAAGTCTGTCCAGATTCCGTACCAGCTGAACCGCTATTTCGAGAATCTACGCTTGATCCCGGTTCTTTGGGTGGACCATTCTCAATGCTGGAACTATCTATGTCTCTTCTTTCATCAAACAATTCTTCTCCGGGATGCGATAATATCAAATTCAATCTTCTAAAATACCTCCCAGATATCGCTAAAAGACGATTACTTGACCTGTACAACTGTTTCATGGAGTACAACATCGTACCACCAGAATGGCGCCAGGTCAAAGTAATAGCTATTCAAAAGCCTGGGAAACCAGCGTCTAATCACAATTCATACCGACCGATTGCCATGCTATCATGCATGAGAAAATTATTGGAGAAAATGATCCTTTCAAGAATTGACCAATGGGTCGAACAAAATGCATTACTGTCAAAAACTCAATTCGGGTTTCGAAAAGGTATAGGAACATATGACTGTCTAGCGTTGCTCTCTTCAGATATACAGCTGGCCTATGCGCACAAGGAGCAACTGGCTTCAGTTTTCTTGGATATTAAGGGCGCTTTTGATTCTGTTTCCATAGAAGTACTGTCGGAAAATCTGCACAGTAGTGGATTACCCGTTATTTTGAATAATTTCTTGTACAATTTGTTGTC